>NC_056729.1:1737246601-1737524101 GCF_019279795.1 Protopterus annectens | reverse complement strand
TCAAGATAGTGTGGTATTTTATATGTTTTCCATTCTTTCTATGCTTTTTCTCTGTCTGACATTAGCATTCTACTCCTTTTTGGATAGCCAAATTACATTATTTGTTTTTAGTCTGTTCCTTCCTGGAGGTGTAAGGCTATTTAGGATATCCAGGAAGGTTGTATTAAATTCATGTACCGCATTATCTAAGGGGACGTTCCAGTTAGTAGATGATAGGGTAGTAACAAACATTTATGGGTTAAACTTGGAAAGGCTGTGTCTTGTTTTACAAATATGCTGTTTAACTGTATCTGTAAAATGTCTGGTCATTTTTTTTATTTATTTATTGGCATTTGTTAACCGGGTTAGTCCAGCTGGGTTTGTGGCCCATTTTCAGTGGAGACCCGAGGAGAAAAGGTCCGAGAAGTAAAAATACAATTTTAGAATAAACAGTTTAAAAATAAATGCAAGGACAGTTTTACAATTCAATAAGTAATAGCTGACACATGAAGATTAGGAGATGATCACTGCGGGAGTCTGACATTGTACCTGATGTGGTGTATTTGCTAGGGTCTGATACTAGGGTCCAGTCTTATAGGGGATGTGATGTCTTGCTATAATGTATGGAACTATTAATTAGTTGTGTGAAACCTTATAAGTTCTTGCTAGCTGTAGGGGAGTTAGAGTTTATGTCCAACCAACTGACATTCACATCACCTAGTAGAATTGTTTTCTTGTAGAATTGATAGGATTTCTTCAAGTATAGGTGTATTGTCACCAGGAGGGATGTAAATAACAGTAATGCATATTTGTTTATAATTGTTTAATTTCTGGAAAGTAATAAGAACCTCTGCTGAATTGACTTTTGGTACTGGTTTGTTGTAAGGGGAAATATGGAACTTGTTATGAAATATTAAAGAATACCACCACTTTTCATCTTTATACGGTCATTACAGATGACATTATAGCTGGGAGATGTAATTTCAGAATCATTTATGCTGGACTTAAGCCAAGCTCAGATATAACTAGAATACCAGGCTTATGTTGGGTAATCCGTCCATGTAGTTCATCAATTTTATTTGTTATGCATCTAACACCTATGGCAGCAAAAGTTAAATTACCAGGGTTGGGGGTTAACTGTTGTACAATTAGATTACTGTTTGGAAGAGAATTGTCTTAATGTTTACCGTGACAGGAGGGGCCAGGATTAGGGGAGAATGACTCCTCCCAGAAGGATTTTAGTATATTGGAGAATTATCGATACTTATTTGTTGGAGAGTATTTCTTCACTTAATTTTTGTTTTGATTTGAGTTGAAATGCAGTTAATCAGTTTATATTTGGAGTAAACATGATGGGTGTCATTAAATAGGTTTGGAGTGGTGTGTGGAGAGGGTAGGGAGGAAGTATGAATAGGTGGTTCGGACAGAGTTAGAGAGGTGTTGAGAGCTGTTATAGAGTCACAGTAGGCTGAGAGATGGCCCAGCAGTAGGAGAAGAATAGAGGATACGCCGAGCAGTAGCATAATTGAGTAAAGAGACCTGTATGTTATAATGGGGAGGTATTAGGGAAGTACAGATCAAGAAGGAAAAACACGTTGCAAGGTAGAAGCATATATAATGGTAGAGGAGTTTGAAAGCTGATAGACGGTAGGTAGGAAAGAAATGTTTTCTATGAAGGAAAAGAGTTAGGTTGTCCTAGTAGTTTCTCTGGAATGCAGAGAATAGAGTGGTTTAAAAGCTAGAGAATGGCAATGTATTAAAATAGGAAGAAGTGAGGGTTTATTTCAGAAAAGCAGGAGATACAGTGTAGAATAGATAGGTGCTGTTAGGGAGGAATGTGACTACGAATGGGTATAGTACAAAGCAGTATGGGAGGGAGAAAGGTAGTTGGGAATGGTACTAAAAAAGTAAATGGAAGTTGGGAATTAGGTAAAAAGAAATAGGAGTGTTTGTATGATAGTAGTAAGGTTGTTTGGAATGTTTGGATAATACAATTCACAAATGAAATGTGTATTTAGGAAGTATAATAGTAGAACAAGATGGGGTGAGGTGATTGGGAATTGAGGGTAGGGTCGGGGAGCAAAGGGAAGCCAAGCATAGTAGGCTTCTGCCTTTATGTAAAATTATAATACAGAGTAATCAGTTTATAGCCAGAACAAATCAGTTAACAGAGAGGTACAACACAGAATAGGTTTTCTTTTATTTTCTGAATGCAGAAACCTTGCAGTCAGGGAGACAAAGTAACTGGTATATACAGTGTAAGCTATTGGTCAAGAGAAAGGACAGTGGCCAACTTACAAAGTGGTCCTTAGAGTGCAAGGGCTACTCTTTTGGAGGGGGAATGTTAAAGCCAATTTCCAGCACAGTCAGGCATGTATTTGACTAGTTGAAGTTAATACACAGCAAGGATGTTCAAGTTAAATTTTCTTATATTGTACAATGACAAAATGCTCAGTGAAAATGTTTTGGAGCTGGCCCTTGTGGCAGAGCTCCTGGGGTAGTGGGGCCAGATGTAGTGATGAGAGGCTATTGTAAATGACAAAATTATCAGTGTGGGATTTGGACCTTGTGGTAGAGCTCCTGCAGTATTGGGGTCAGATGCTCTGCACTGTGAAGGAAGTTGATAACTGAGTGGCCATTAATAATAATAATTAATTAAATACCCATCCTAATGAATTTCATGCGACTGCAGTCAAAGTGTAACACACACACACACACACACACACACACACACACACACACACACACACACACACACACACACATCCACAAGTTCTTGTAACTGCTACAGCAGATACTCATTTTATTTTTCCAGCTCACTAAGAATGGAATTTTAAACTCATTAACACTTGTGTGAGGTGGAATGTTGCACCTGTAACAGCCTGCACAATTCTTTGTACTCCAGAGCATTTTCTGAAAAATCACCTTAAAAAAGCATGATCTAATCAAGGCTTTTCTACTGCAGGACATCCTAGGTTAACAGTCAGTGTCATTTTATTAACACGTCTTTGTCCTTTATATTTATGCCTATCATAAGCTGATAAGTCACTTAGTGAAAAAGTCAGACCCAAAATAGGTATCGACTCCAAAAGTAGCTATGGGTATTAACTGGAAGTATAGAAAAATCCATGATAGGCTTGAATGTGTTAAGAAAAAACAGACAAACTGTAATTAAATAACAGGTTATTGCAACTGATGATGCAGTTAACTGCATTAGTTCTCTCTCCCCATCCTTGTTTTCTAGGCATAGCCTTTAAAGCGATGTTGTTAGCAAGTGGAAAGGAAATGGTGGGTCCAATTAAATATTTCAATCAAAGACATAATATGTCATGCAGTGAGTATACAGACCTTTTTTATTGGTCCCTGCCATTACATGAATTCACCCCTTTGGAACACTGAGTTTCTGATTGGGTTTGCTGAGTCTCCAACCCCATTTATTAATACTTAAGTCACTGTCTGAGTTGAATTTGCTTGTTCTACTTGCATGTGTGTGGGTTTTTTGCAAGCAGTTCGGTTTCTTTTCAAAAGAATGAGTGGAATGTATATTAAACAACAAAAAGAAAATGGAATCTGCAAATGCTGTAAACTTAAAAACATTTAATCACAAAACTTAAAACACAAAGCTTTCAGATCAAATGATCCTTCCTCAGTGCTAAAACCAAATCACAATAACAGTATCCATTAAATATCAATCTCAGTCAATTATATTAACAAATTAATTACATAATTAAAAAGCCCACCTATCAGAAACAGATAAATAAAACATTAATTCTTAAAGCATAACACTTCACTTAAGACATCTGTTTGTGCCTCAGAACTGCTTTTAAACTTACACTTGTATTAATACTGACTGAGATTGCTATTGCAAAGCTTTGTGTTGTTAAGTCTTGTGATTAAAAGATTTTAAGTTTACAGCATTTACAGAGTCCGCTTTCTTTTTGTTGAATGAATTTAGACTGTACATGTACTCTTCTTTACCATAGTGTGGTTCCTTTTTGTTTTTTAATTTTGGATTGTATATTATATAATATCTTTGTTCCATAATGGCAACAGAATGCAAGGGCCTGGGGTTTTATCTTAAACTTGTTCTGGCAGTTAGATCAGAGGACTATAGCTACAACAACCCATTCTGTTAGTGGGTGCGTCAAAATGGTAAAGGTTACCACCTCATAAACATAAGGTATAGGATGTGATTCTGCTCTTTACTTATTGGCTATGCTTAAAATAGCCCTTCAGGGCAGATCCTCTAGTATTTGTCAGTCTGCCTAATGGATAAGGCATTGGCTTCCTAAGCCAAGGATTGTAGCTTTGAGTCGCATTTATGGTGATATGATCAGGATGGGTGTGGGGGGTTAGCATCATGATTAAGACATTTACCTCACACCTCATAGTAAAGCGGTATAGAGTTTGATTCTCACTAAGGAGAAATTGGCTAGACTTAAAATGGCCTACAAGGGCAGCTATCCTAGTACTTTCCTATGAACATGCTAATGACCTACTTCCTGTAGTCTGGGGTTTGATTTTCTCAGCCTTGGTTTGTCTACTCTGCAGCACTGAGCAAGTCATTTATACAGACAATACTTTATGGAAATTGGGTGAGGCTTCTCTTGGACAGTACGGCTGGTATCTACTTATAGGTTCATAGGTTCATAGGTTCATACTAGGCTATCTACCCTAGGGCATTTATAAGCCTAGCCAGAGTATGTTTGGCTTTCGCCACCCATTTTAAATTAATTTTGCTATGCCCTTTTTCGAGGTTAGTATACTGTGCCTCTGTCTAACAGTGACACAGAAGTGATACCCAGGGTAAACCTATGATCTCCCATCCACTCATCAAGATTCCTCTTGAAGAGAGTCAATGAGGGACTCTGCCTAACCTGGACTGGGATTTTATTCCATAGTGAAGGGAGCCTCTGGGTTATGAATCTGTCCCTCCAGCATGTCCTATTTATTTCAGTGCTGAGGTTCAAGTCTCTCGAGCGTGTAGCTTGATGGGATTTGGATTTTTTGAGGTGCAGCATGTCCCTTAATTCCGGGTTGGACATGGCCTTATACGTCAGGCACAGGTCACCTCTAAACAGTCGGTATGCCACTGAGTAGAGCTAGAGTTTCTTTAACCGGGCAGCATATGGCATCTGTTTGAGCCCTTTGATCCTCTTGGTGAGGTACCTTTGGGGTCTTTCCAGTTGCTGCAGGTGTTTGGTAAGGTACATCCCAAAAGGGGCATTGTACTCAATTATGGGCCTGATGAGGGATGAGTAAAGAGGCACGATGACCTCCCTTAATCTAGATGTGAATCCCTTCATGATTAGGTGGGCTATATAAAATGTTTTTCTAACCACTTTGGCCATGTGGTTGTCAAATGAGAGATTGCTATCAACTTGGGTCCCCAGGTCCCTAATGACTTCTTCTGTACTTAATGGATTACCACCTATGTGGTAATTTGTGGGCACTTTGATGACTATACACTTTTTGGCATTTAGCTTGAGGCCATGGCTCTGGCACCAGTTGTCTGTTTCTATGAGGCCCTTTTGGAGGATGCTTGTGTCGGCTGGAGAGTCGATTATGGCACCCAGTTTGCAGTCATCTTCGAACTTGGTCAGCCACAGTCCTTCCGTGTTGGCCTGTACCTCCGAGAAATATATACCAAACAAGAGAGGTCCCAGGACTGAGCCTTGTGGGACGCCACTTATAACTGGTTTGGAGTCTGACATGGCTCCAGCAATTCTAACCATGTGGGTTCTGTCCTTGAGCCAGTTTGCAACCCATCTAGTGACATAGGGGTTTATATTTAAGCTGGTGAGCTTATCTATAATGCCCGAGTGGGGTATTGTATCAAGGCTTTGCGAGGTCCAGATAGGCTGTGTGGACCACCTTCCCTTCGTCAATGGCCTTGGTGACTGTTTCAAAGAAGTCAACCAGGTTTAAGAGGCAGGATCTGCCCTTAACAAAGCCAAACTGGGTAGGATCCAGTGTCTGTAGGTCCCCAATATCTTTATTTATGAGGTTCATAATGATCCTTTCCATAGCTTTGCAGACCAAGCTAGTCAGGCTTATGGGGCGATAGTTTCCAGGGTCCATTGAGGCACCACCTTTGTGGCGAGGGACCACTGTTGCTGTACGCCACTCTTTGGGTACATATCCTGTAGTAAGGCTGAGATTGAACAGTAGTTTTATGTTTGGGTTTAGCTCTTCTTGGAGTTCATGTAGGACGCAGCCTGGGATACTGTCTGGTCCCATTGATGCTGTGTTTTTTGCTTTGGAGAGGGTGGCTCCCACCTGAGCATCTGAGATGTCGGGGGGGCAGCACTCTGCTGGGATAGATATTTGCCCTTTTGGTGGGGAGGGGGGGGAGAAGTTTGCGCTGAACCTGTCAGCTAGGATGTTAGCAATGTCTGTGGGATCAGTGTATTTTTTGTCATTTTGGACTAATTCTGAGCATATCTGTGAATTCCCACCCAGGTTCCTAACATAACTAAAGAAAGCCTTGTGATTATCTTTAGTGTCCTGTGCAATTTTTCTCTCAAAGCTGGCCTTTGACGATTTTATGAGTGCCCTTAGTTTTTTTGCTAATACTGATCAGAGATGCCTTCCCTTTTGGGATTTTGCTCTATCATGTAGTAGCTTCCTCCTTCTATTGTATAGTTTGTTTATGGCTGGGGTCCACCAGACAGGTCATCTGCCTTTGGAGGATTGGGTCTTGGTTTTATTTGGGATTGATGATCCATGCATTCCTGAAGGTGTTCATAGAATGCATTTATAAAGGATTCTGCGGTCTGGGCCGTATTTTCAACAGGCCCGGGGCTTTGAAGGATTCCACCTCGGTTTTGAGGAGTGTGAAATTTGATTTAGAGAAGTTTTTCACTGTGGTTTTCCTGGGAGGGGGTGGGGTCGGGATGTGAATATCCAGTGAGATCAGTTTATGGTCTGATCTTACCAGTGAGGGATACACTTCTGGTCTGGAGCATAGAGTCCCCATGTTGGTGATGATCAGGTCCAGTATGTTTTCCCCTCTTGTGGGAGTGGTAACAAGTTGTTCCATAGCATTTGAGTTTATGAATTCTAGGAACCTTTGGGCAAGGGTGTTGGAGCTAGAGTAATGCTCCCAATCTATGTTTGGGTAGTTGAAGTCACCCAATATAATGGTGTTCGGAGAGACCTTCATATTTTCCAGTGTTCTCAGGAAGGCCGAGTGGGGTTCCTGGGTTTGGGAGGGTGGTCTGTAGCAGGCTATAAACTGGAAGGCAGTTTTACCCACTGTTAGTTGCACATGGATAGTCTCTAATGCTTCGTGCTTTGCCACCAACCTGGAGGTGTGGGTATCTTTGATGAATATCGATACTCCCCCTCCTTTTGTGGTTCGGTCCAAGTTTTGGGGCCGAAAAGCATGGTATGAGGTATAACCTGGTATTGCTGGGGTGCTCTCGGGAGTCCTGAACCAGGTTTCTGTTACTGCACAGATATCGATGTTCTCCATGCTAAGGAGAGTTTCGAAAAGTGCATCTTGAGGTTTAGACTTCTAGCGTTGAGTAGCATTACTCTTAGTTTCTTATCCCTTGTGATACCTATGGAGGTGGGTTTGTCTTTTGAGCCTTGCCTAAAAAAGGCAGTATGGGGGTAGCAAGAGCCTTTGCCAATATCCGAAAACCCAGGGGTGACAGGTGAAAGCCGTCCCTAGCAAAGCATCGTGGCTTGTCGTGCATATCATCCCACGCTGACAGGCATTGGATCCCCTTTGAATGACACCAATACTTAAGCCAATTGTTGAAATTGATCATCTTGTCTTCATATTGTGGCATCATTCTTGGTGAGGGTAAGATGCTACTCAAGGTCAGGGTCATACCAGCCTGGGCTACATGCTCAGAGAGCTCCTCTATGTCTCTTTTCATGTAGTCCAGGGAGGTACGTCTCAGGTCATTCACACCAGCATGGACAATGACTGAGTCATATTTGTACTTGCCTTGGAGTGACCTGAGTGCTTGTGTTATGTGGCGGATCCTAGAGCCAGACAGGCTGCTCACCGTGACCTTCTCCTTGTTCAGCCTGGTGAGTGGGACGTCAGTGTGCCTGACAATAGAGTCACCTATTACAAGTGTACCAGGTGTGTTGTTTAGCCTTAAGGGCTGTGACTGTTCGGCACACTGGCTTTGTGAGATATGTGTTGCATGTGTTTTGTTTTGGGGTAGCGGTTGCTTGGGTGTCTGCTTTGGAGGTCTCTGCTGCTTAGGCAGATCTTTATTTAGAGCCTCAGAGTATGTTTTTGTGTGATTATGTGTTTGGTTTGCTGTCGTGGTAGGTCTATGTGAGACTGGAATTGTAGTGAGTGTGGTTTCCTTCTCCTCCTGACTGGTTATGCCAGTACTGAGTTGAGAGAGCTTAGCCTCCAGTTTGGCTATATGGTTGCATCTCTCACATGTGTTGGAATTTGTTGGGAGGAGGAGAGGGTTGTCTGTGTACATGAGGCAGTTGTAACATTGCCTCAAGATTCCCATATTCACCAGCTGGACCGGAGAGGAGATTGACAACTGACCTTTGGACATGCTAGAATAATATTGGGAATTCCTTTATAATTGAAAACAAGGGCCAATGGGGAGCGAGGGTGTAGTGCTTTTAATTTTTAGTGCTGACTTATAATTGCTTTAGTGAGCAAGTGCTAGGTAACAAGTGCAATGTGTTACAGGTAACTTAAATGCAAAAACGACAAACAGTAACTTTCTTTCAAGCGAAGCAAGGAAATAAGTACAGTAAGCAATGCAGATATCACTAGGGATCCACAGAAGCGCTGAGAAGCCGCGTTTTAGGTGGAATTAGCGTTCCAGGGAAATAACAAGCATACAAACAAAACTAGATTCAGCATAAATAAATCTTTTAAATGCATATGCCAATCAAGCAATCAGTACATGTATTCAAACAAAACTGGGCTCTTTATTTAAATTTCATTTGAACAAATATTATGCAAAATTGTTGTAGCCTTTAATGAAGTGTTTTCAGTGGATGAATGCAGTCTAGGAGTACTGTCCATACGTAAGGGCTGTGTGACTATTCAGAGCTCATACATTAGTAATTTTGCAGTGTGAGTTTCTAAATGTTCAGCTATGTTAGTCTTCTATTCTATTAGGAGTCAGTGACTGAGAAAGGATAAGTACTGGGTACCAGGAACAGGTGTTCAAATCCAGTGGCTGCTGAGAAAAAGAAGCAGAAGTGACATCCCTCTGACTGCAGTTCAACTGTCCAAATCTGCCAACAGTAGGTGTTTAAGTTCCCATATCTGAAAAAACAGCAACAAATCTGAATTGGCCCACTTGATCTCATCTCAATGAAAATCACTTACGAGTTTCAGGAGGATACCCATCTTTAGTGATCTGAAATTAAAGGTTTGCCATCCAATACCAGCATGTATTTTGTCTGTTTTTTTTGTTTGTTTGTTTTTTTTTCTTTTATAAATTGGTGTGTGTGTGTGTGTGTGTGTGTGTGTGTGTGTGTGTGTGTGTGTGTGTGTGTGTGTGTGTGTGTGTGTGTGTGTGTGTGCGTTTGAGCATGCTTAGTAATATCCGTCATAAACTCCCCACCATTAGGAATATAAACAGATGTAACTTTAAAAGGCATGATCTTAATGCACATACTTCTTAAAAAGAATGCCTTAATGAACACAATCTGTAGTGTTAAAACCTTTAAAACTAATGTAATATTTTAATAGCAAAGGTGACTTATGCAATTTTCCAGAAATAATATTTAATTTCAGGAATGCTATTTTATTCTTTTTTTGACAGATCATTATTGTAAGTTGAAATGAACTTTTACTGCTACTGACTTTCTAAATACTTTTTCACTACATTAGATTTTAGCAAGACAGCACTGCAAAAACAAGCATCGTCTTAAATGGAGTTATTCAGATTGTAATGAACCAATCAGAAATCAAATTGCAGCAAAGCTGCCAAAAACATAAAGCAAATAAATCAAATTTATATAAGTGCTCAGGTGAGAACAGAGAGGCTATTTCATAGTAATTATGCAGTGAAATATTCATACATTTAATGTTTTTAGGGCATCACAAAGCTGGAGTAGGAGGGTGAACTGTCAGACTCTATGACTAATGGTCTATAACACTGACATTAGTACTGATATACTCAGTCAGATTCCGTGGTACAACTGATATACTCAGCCAGATTCCGTGGTGCAAGCAGAGGGCACACATCCATTAAACCCACATGAGGTGCAATACTTTACAACCCAGTGCCTGCCTAGCAGTCAGTTTCTGTGCCAGCTCTAAACTCTAAAGGGTTACCATACGCATTATTTAGCAAATTATGGATTATGGGCCCAGTTTATGTAGAGAAAATGAAACTTTAACTTGTTACAAATGTGGAGCTTTTTTAATACTTCTGGAAATTTGGGTTCCATTAAAATATGGAATAATAAACTCATCCTGTGCCAGTTGCTGTTATTGTAATAATTAAATGAATACCTTAATTGAAAAATCACAAATGCCAGCATTTTTGCTAATGCCAAAGACATAACTGTGTAGTCTTTGGGATAAAAATTGCTTAACTGGCTCATCCAGAGATGAGCGTATGTATGCATAACACTCTTTTTCGTAGGAACATAGCAGCATAGGCATAATATTAGGCAAGGGATTATTTTATTTATTTATTTATTTATTTTACATTTGTTGACCGGATTAGTCTGGCTGGGCTGAGTGGGCCATTTTCAGCAGAGACCCGGGGAGAAAAGCTCCACAAATAGGATACAATTATTAAGCAGAAGAAATTTAGACAATAAGCAAACTCATTATTCTGCAGTATATACATACAAAGTGTGAAATAGTATTATGCAAGTATTTGTCATGAAGGTTGTGACAGATGTAGACATTAATTAATTATATAAAAATCTGAAAAAAAAAATAATCACACAAAAGCACCCCATATTTTGACAATGTTTACTAATATGTGTTCAAATGAAATTTAAATAAAGGGCCTACCTTTGTTTCTATGTATGTATGCACAGAGTCTGTGATTGCTAAGCTAAGTTATCATTTCTACAAAAATACCCACCAGTGCATTACAAGAATTAGAAAGTTTTTTTGGTTTGCTATTCAGTTACATAAAACTGCATTGAAGACACTGCTATGGTCAGCCTTAGGAGAAGTTAATAGACATTCCTCTCCTATGAACTGTCACATTAGTGTAACTTAAAGATACGGAATGAGAAAATAACCAAAGTGCCAGGATAAAGTGTACAATTTCAGCATCTGTTGACAAAAATAAGCAGAAATGACATCCTACTGATTGGAATTCAAGTGCCCAGATCTGAAAACAGTAGGTGTTTAAGGCACGATAGCCAGTAATGACAAAAAAAAAATCATCATCACGTTCGAATTATCCTGTTCTGAATATCTTAAGTGGGTCCCTATTAAATTATCGAATGTTTCAAAGTTCGAATATCATATGGTCGACACCCTATGATCGAACTTTGAAAAGTTTGAAAGTGAAAGGTGATGACTCCGTACTCGCAAAATGGGAAAATGTCCCTTTTTGGCACTGAAGTGCGGTCTTGGAGTTGATATATTTAAGTGGGGGGGGGGTGCAGGGGGGGCTTGCCCCCCTGCTCACAGTGTTAAGGTGTTTTTTTTTTTACGTTTTTATTATATATTTGAAGATTCAAGTTTCGCTCATATGTTGTCTACCATATGAGATTCAAAATTTTGAAGCATCGAATATATATAATATAGACCCTGTTAAGCTGAGCTTACTGTGATCTCAGAATGGAAAATCCATTACAAGTTTCAGGAGGACACATCTCTTTAGTGAGATAGCATTAAACGTATGCCATCTACTACCAGCATGTAGATTATGTGTTAGTGTGTGTGTGTGTGTGTGTGTGTGTGTGTGTGTGTGTGTGTGTGTGTGTGTGTGTGTGTGTGTGTGTGTGTGTCTGTGTGTGTGTGCATGCATAAATGTTTTTTTTATATGAATGCGTGCATCTGTGTGCATGCATGTGTGTTTTGATTTAAGATTTGTAAGTTTTTGCATGTTTAAAGTTGTTACTGTAAAGAAATATGATGGGTTTGCCACTTACAGTTGTGCACAGTATATACCAACATTGTAGTCTTTGTTGAAGTGTTTTTACTGGATTAATACAGCCTGTATATTGTGCACATATTATGGTTGTGTAACAACTTAGAGGTCATACATTAGTAACCTTGAAGGTAGAATCTCAAAATTTTAAGCTACATTTACCTCTACTTTCTGTCAGACTCACAAAAGGGTCACTAGATGTCCATGGGCCCCAAACTGCTGATAGACTCAGAGACATTACTAGGATTTGAACAACTTTTTGCCCTACAAATGAAGTATGCTGGAAACCAACTGTATGCTGCCAGCCACTTGATAGATGATCAAAACATTGTCACTAGGAGATCACAGGCATCTGGTAATGTCAGACTCAGACAAGATCAAGAAAGAGAATGTTTTATTTTTATCACCTTCTTCTTATTCTTTTGAGTTTGTTGTGCAATTTCGGAGTTGATATATAAATATATTTACTTTTCTAGTGATCCAGTTAAGTCTATTGAGAGTGAAATTTTAGTCCAACATCACAAAATGGTTAGGATAGACAGAGAATGGGATACTATTATTGATAAGCCTTAACACATGTGGAAAACCAGTGGTAGCCCCTCCTAATTCAGAGACAGGCCTATGGCAGTGGTTGTACACGGCCTTTGGGATCACTGCAGTGGGCCATTTTGACAGCCGTGCTAAATGCGAATGAGGCATTCTGAGGAGTGGCCTATTCAAATTAGCTATGTGTTCTCCTCTGGAAATGCCTGTGGTAAGGCATTTACATATCAAAACAATTCATGTATTTAAAAAAAAACACCCGTTTTTTTTCTAATCTGGCACGCCCCACTTTTCTAAGGCAGAAGTGCAGGTTCCCAAATCCCTGAGCCATCACATTCTGTGTGAAAGCAAAAAAAAAAAAAAAAAATAGGCCCCTTCTCCCATCTGGTTTAAGAACACGTGAATGGCAAAAAGTAAAATAAATGGATCTGATGATCATGCTCCCTAACATCTTGCACTGAAGTAGTTGTTCCCTTGCCCCACCCTAGTTATGCCTCTGCACCCAGCTGTAGTAACATGGCCAAAATGCCACATTGATCCAGTATGTTCAATGGGAGAGACTGTATTACAGGTAAGTTTATCAGAGGCATACAAGTAGAAGAAGTGTGAATGTGTGCGTGTGGTGTTTGTGTGTATATGCTCAAATGTCTGTATGTGTAGGAGGTGTATGGAGGCTTGTTGACATTCTTTGCTCAAGACTTCTGGACAATGCAACTAAACACCATCGACACTTGTTGTTGTGTCTTTCAGCTTTACCCAGTTAGGGGTCGCCACAGTGGAACTCCGGTCCGCTAATGATTGGCAGTATATTTTTACATGCCGAGTTGCTGGCCCTGATGCACAACCTTCAACGAAGATACGTCCATTCACGCATATCACCACACAGAAGATGCTCTAGCTGAGAATCGAACAGGACAACGTCTTACTGTGAGGCGACAATGCTACCGCAGCACCACCACCGCACCATCGACACTATTTAGATATATTACTCTAACTCACTAAAAAGCTTAATAGAGTAAAAGGTTTTGCATCAGAAAGTATTTTCTGAAAGATAAGAAGCATGAAAACCTAATGTCTGGCATCACTGACACAATGTAATCCTCTATGATTTTTGCAGGACAGGAAAAAACTAAGAGGCAACTTCAGTAACAGGGACAGTTGAGAAGGTTTGTGTGTGTGTGTGTGTGTGTGTGTGTGTGTGTGTGTGTGTGTGTGTGTGTGTGTGTGTGTGTGTGTGCGTGCATGAATCTATGGCTATTTTAGGGGTGGTTATTTAGGGGATAGACTGGATAGGTGTGTGTGTGGGGGGGGTGTATATGTGTGTGTGTGTGGGGGGGGTCTTTGTCTGGTTGTTTATATGTGTGCATAACTGAGAGTGTGTCTGAGTGCACTGAGTTGCGCGTTCATAGTAAGTGACTTTGTATATGCATATGTTAGTATCTGTGTGTGTGAGTGTGAGTGTGAGAGTGTGAGTGTGTGAGTGTGAGAGTGTGAGAGTGTGAGTGTGTGTGTGTGTGTGTGTGTGTGTGTGTGTGTGTGTGTGTGTGTGTGTGTGTGTGTGTGTGTGTGTGTGTGAGTGTGCGTGTGTGCATGTGTGTGTGTGTCTGTTTGTGTATATGCATGAATAAGTGAGAGTGTCCTTGAGTGTGATTGAATGGTGAGTTCATGCTGAGTGACTGTCTGCGTGTTTGCATCTGTCAGTATGGGTGAGTATGGGTGAGTCTGTGTGTGCATGCGTGCGTGCGTGTGTGTGTGTGAGCACTTGGAAACTTTTTTTAAAAATTGGAGGATACATTGCAAGCTGCATTTTTAAACTTTGGGCTTGAACTATTGCAGAAACATGATATACTTTTGTTTAGTTTATAGCAGTTTTGTTTATTTTATGTATGGTAGAATTATTCATGACAAGCACTATCTGCTTGTAGAGGGTACTATCTGCCTGTAGAGGGCACTATCTTGCCTGCAAAAGACTAATATCTGGCTGTGAAAGGTGGCTGAGACATATTAGCATTGTTTGAAGATCAGTGCACCTTCTGTATGAACATGCCATCTGCTAATTAGTACCATGATAAGCATTTTACACATGTGTATATATATATATATATATATATATATATATATATATATATATATATATATAGCTAGATAGGTAGATATATAATGTATTTTATATCTCTCTCTCTCTATATATAGAGATATAAATATTTATATGGGTCCCAACCTATACTTAGCGTCTATGTTAATTTTTGTTAGTTTATGTTGAGTGTTGGCATGTATGGAAAATTATAGCTCCCCTTTGAATTTTAAGTATTTCAAAGTGTCCTGGAAACAGATAATAATGGCGCCCATCCTATGCATTGTTTGGAAAAACATGGAAGAGATACGATAGGGAATGCCAGATAGAAGGGATCTTTCAACATGCAGAAAAGGTGCTAATGTTTATATCACAGTAAAAAACAAATTCCTTGCCACATGGCATGGACCATGCAAAATAATCAGATGGGTGGGAGAAATGAACTTCAAGACTTTACAGCTTCATAACAGTAAACCAGAAAAATGTATCCTGTTAATGTGCTGAAGTCCTGAAATGATTTTAAATTCTTTGCAGTGTTTCTCTTTGACAGGAAAAAATCCATCCTATAACTCAGAAATACAGAGATTTAAGGCTTTAACAAATCGTCATTAATAAGAAGTAAAACATTAGCATTGAAAGTAGACTGTATTCCACAGAGAAATGATCTGACTGAACATGATATGATTACTAAAACATAGGGAAAAGTCAGACCTGAAGATAAACTATTGGTAGAGAAGTTCAGAAAACTCTAGATCTGATGGATATCAAGGAATCTTGCAGCACTTGGAATAGTTCCACAATACTGTGCCTAAACCAGACGGCACTTCAGCTTTTTTTAACAACGTTAGCAAATCTAATGAAATTTTTAAGTTCAACCACCTAATTCCTGTTCAGGTTAGACAACCTGATACAAAAACTGAGAAAGGCCCAAATACCTCACCACTTTAAGACTTAAAAAGGGGTACTGACAAGTTCCCCTAACTGACCAGGTGAAGGAAAAAAAACTGTCTTCTCCAACATAGATGACGTGTTTCAGTATAAGACAAATGGTGTCCAGCTGTATTTCAACAGTCAATGGACAAAATCTTGACAGCCAATACTAAGTATGCCACTTTGTATTTGGATAAAATGACCATTTATATAGAAGATTGGGAACCCACCTTCCCAATGTGCAGGCTATCCTGGATCATATTCATGCAGCTATGTTAATAGCCAAACCCACTAAATTCACTACTGACATTGATTGGTGGCATCATGGTAAAGGTCTTTGCATCTTAAGCACAAGGTATAGGCCTGCATCATGACCTACAATGAATACCTCTGTGAAGCCTGAATGTCCTCCAAATGTCTTCATGGAGTTCTTTCCACCTTCTGAAAACATTCTGTGTATTTCTACTTCAGATGGTTGGGGCAGGAGCACAGACTTTAGGAGGTATCTATTGGGGTTTGTAGGCCAGCTGCTTTACATATCAACAGTGGGGGTGCACAGTACCCTCAAGATAAAAAAAGAACACGAATCACAGATTCTGAGCCATGTTTGAGCTAATCACTCATTGTGATTTGCACACACAGACTAATGCCCCCAAAACTAGGCATGGCTATTTGCTGGTATTAAATGGGTTGATGAACTGACCTACTCCAACCTACACCAGGGATCCATGCTAGTGATGGGAGGGGTCTTTGTACCTCAGTTGGCCAGTGAGTTCCCTAGCCCAATAAGCTACTAGCTTGGTGGAGTTTAGTTGCCCAGTATGAGATAACTCTGTGGAGTGAAAAATAGACATAAAACTAATCAACCTGCAAAAGAAAAAAAACAAGAACTAAATTTTGCTACACTGAGTATATACTTGCAGGATGAAGCTTGAAGAGGACACAGCTTAGAGGTGGATCATGCAATGATAAGGAGGTGGAGACAGGGCATCGTGTGTATCCAGAAGACAAGGGAGAAGGGCAGTGCAGCAAGACCACTTGAGTAAGGATCCAGAGTCTACTACACACTGGGAGGACAGTCTAGAAATGGTCTGGGAACTGTGGTGAGGGAGAATTTCTGAAAATAATGAGGGAAGTATTCAGAATTAGTGACTGACTTATGACAAACAGACTCCTGTACAATAATATGGAAATATTCATAATCTCAACCTGTGCCCCACAACAGGATTGTGATAGTGAGAAAAAAAGAGAATTCACACAGCAGTTGTAGGATCTACTAGATAATATGAGACACAATGGGATAGATAAAACAGGGTATAATGACTACCTGAGACAGGAGGAATAAAGGACAGAGCATTCTAAAATTCTGTCTAGCAAATGGCTTAATTGTGGCCAACACGTCTCACCAAGACAGACAGACACAATGTCATAAACACAAGTTGTCAGCATGAAACTTGGGTACAGACTTCCTCCGAGAAAGGTAAGGGCACTGGACGGAATCAGTCAGGCTTGCACGTGCTCAGTATTTTTACACTTGTGCAAGCCCTTGGATAGCTTCTTAACGGTATATACACACATATTGATCTACATGCAGGAAAACAGAGGACAATCTGATGAAAACGGTTTGTGACAAACGGGAAGAAGCTAAGAGGAAATGAAGAAATCTAGCCAAGCGCTGGATAAACTACATAAGAGATGAATTGCGACGGTCAGGTATAATTGTCAAATAAGGTAGGAGAGTGGTACTGAATCAAGAAAGGTGGCAACAGTTGACACAACACCATGATGCCCATGTCGAGAAAATGGGGGAAAAAGACCATGATGATGATGATGATGATGATAGAAGAAACTCAGCATTTAGTTTAGTCCATAGTAAAACCATAGGTGGGGATGGCCAAAACTATACAGAACTGGCCTACAACATATAATAAAAAATCAGACTGGGGCACTCCTAAGATTTAACAGTTACTATAAGCAGACCATCCCAGATTTTGTACTATGTCCACTGAGTGATCTGACTAAGGCAAGAGCCTCCATACACGCACAGTGGTCTGATGCAGATAAAAGGTCTTTCATTAGCTTAAAAGACCTAATCCATCAAACTCAGTTTTGCATAAAGAATTACCAGATTCCACATGATGCAAATCTTGAATCGGCTGAAGTAGCAGAAATACTCAATTACATTAATTATGAAATTACAGCTTTCGACAGACCCCCATCCCTGACTCTTTCAGACTATGCAGAAGACTACTTTGGTCTTTAAACAGTTAAAAAGGTAACTGTCAAGCCAAATACCTTTCTTAGGGGAAACTTCAATTTTCCACACATGAAAATGTATAACACCAACAAATATATTTCTGGAATGTGTAAATGCACACACACGTAACCGAACTGCCCACTGCACAACAACAAAATCTGTTTTCTAGAACATGTCCTTAGAACTGTTTCTACCAGTTCCACCACCCACTTTTTATCCACTCCTCAATGAATCTATCTTACTGTGAGATTTTCCTTAAAAGCATGTTGTTTGGTCCTTAATAACTCTGCATTCAGGGATTACTCCAAAACAAATTGCTTACTATTCACAAGAATTATTGATAGTCACAAGTGGCAAAACTTCCCAGCAAACCTTCTACCCAAGTTTGCTGACTACGCCTCTGAACTTTTGTCGCTCTAAGATGGATAGGTTGAAACATCTCTAATAATGTATACAGGTAAGAATAAAACTAAACCCATATAAAGGAAATCCCATATTGACAAATTCTGTGACAAAAAGAAGAAGCTCCTGACCATCTGGAAAAGATTTCCATGTCATCATTATAAAGGTATTTAAAACTTGCAAGTAAGTTTCTCAAGTTAACCATTAGGAAACAAAAGGCTGATAATGAACTTAGCATTGTAACCAAGTCAAAAGACAACTACAGGGCCTTTTTTAGTTATACTACAAAGTTTAAAAGTAACCAGTAATTCTATACAGAAGTTCTTGCCATTGATTCCTCTTTCTTTGACTCCATGGACATTACTAATATTCTTACATTTCTCTGCCAACTTCGCTCTTCCCTCCATTGCCCCTCACACCTTCCCTCCTGAAATTACTCTAGAGCAAGCCATTTTGGCACTTTTCAAACTTAAAAATATTAGCTCCATAATTCCTGGCATTTCCATTGATTTCTGCTGAGAAGCAGTAGGACCCAGCAAGCAAAACCATTTCATCAACTTTTCAGCCTGAGCCTCCTTTATAAGTTCATGGCATACAGTCCAAGAGACCATTAAGAAGGCTAGCACAAATTCACATTTGCTGCAAAGCACTGTCTGGTGAAGTGACTTCCTTAAGGTCATGTGGTAGGCAAATGGTGTCTGAGGGCATCAAACTCTGAACAACAGGAAGCAGATCATTAACAGCTTATGGTCTTAATTCTCTGCACTAACTACCCGACAACATTTTCAAATAGGCTTCTAAGGGCTAATTTCTGTTTAGGCTTCTGTACAACAAACAGCTCTACTCTCTTTATCTATTTATTTATTTAGTTATTTATTTAGTTATTTATTTACTTGCTGTTGTTTACCGGGAAAGTCTGTCTGGGAACTGAACCCATTTTCAGTGGAGGCCCAGGGAGAACAGCTCCAAAACAAGGACAAAAGTATTTTTTTACAACTCAAAAGAGAAATGGTCAGCAAACATTATTTACAAAGTATTTCTAAGCAAGCAATCAGCCACCATTGTTTACAAAGCATATCAGATTAACAAACAATACATGCAGAATAATGTTCATGGGAAGGGGTGAGGTTTAAGGAAAGGCAGGAACTGAGAGATTTATGCAGTGCTGGATTGAAAGACAGTTGTTATAAACAAAGAAAATGAGCATTACTGTGTTGTAAATCTACTGGAAGGACACCCTCACCCCCACCCACAGGACATTTACTGATGAAAGTAAAGCTAAATTAACACTTTAGCATATTTTATGCCAGCAGTGTAAAATATCCCTAGAAAGGCAATAAAATGTCCATAACCATAAAATTAAATGCTGTGACTCAAGGCAAGAATTTAGAGTTTAGAGACCTTGTCTTGTCTCCATAAACATCCAACATCACTGATTGTTTGTTTTTGATGGTAAACCATCTGGGGAGGAGAGTAACTGCATTCCATTCAAGTACCTGATTGTTCCTTCCCTCTATTCAATGTTCTCCCACTACATTTGCCTTTGCGTCTCCAAATTCAAAATGACTTCTCTACCCCATGACCTAAGTGTTCTGTCCTTCTGGCTGCGTCATCACTCTACAGTAAGGTATATTGCATTTTTTGAATGTCTTAACAGATATGGTTTATTTAATTCTGCTTCTGCCTTGTACTGGAAACAATTACAAATAAGCTTCTACTGTATTTAATTCTGGATAAGTAAGAACTTAGACAAATGAGAACATAACAGTTTAAATAGAAATATGAATGAAACTGTGAAAAAAGAAAAAACAATTGGTTTTAAAAAACACAATACAACTATTTACAAGTGTATCTACTTAATAAAAATTCCAGTAAATTTCATTAGTTAACAAATTAATAGGTTCATAGTTGTGTACTAGACTAATGGCTCTGGGGCCTTTACAAGCTTAGCCATAGGATTACCCTGGCATTGTGCCACCCAACCTTAATTCCCAGTGTCTCTGTCGAGTAGAGCCACTGAAGTTATCCCCGGGGTGAATTTTCTGTTTCCCATCCACTCATCAAGATTTCTCTTGAAGATGGTCAGTGAAGTTCTCTGCTTGACATGCATGGGAATTCTATTCCATAGCATGGGCAGTCCCTGGGTTATGAACCTGTCCCTCCAGCATATTCTGTTGATTGTGGTAATGAGGTTGAGGTCTCTGGAGCATGTGGTGCGGAGGGATTGGGATTTTTTAGATGTAGCGTTTCTAACAGAGTTGGGTCAGACATGGCTTTGTAAGTCAAGCAGAGATCATCTCTTATTAGAAAATATAAGACAGAGAATTGCTGGAGTTTTAGGTTCATAGGTTCATAGGTTCATACTAGGCTATCTGCCCTAGGACATTTATAAGCCTAGCCAGAGTATGTTTGGCTTTCGCCACCCATTTTAAATTAATTTTGCTATGCCCTTTTTCGAGGTTAGTATACTGTGCCTCTGTCTAACAGTGACACAGAAGTGATACCCGGGGTAAACCTACAATCTCCCATCCACTCATCAAGATTCCTCTTGAAGAGAGTCAATATGGGACTCTGCCTAACCTGGACTGGGATTTTATTCCAGAGTGAAGGGAGCCTCTGGGTTATGAATCTGTCCCTCCAGCATGTCCTATTTATTTCAGTGCTGAGGTTCAAGTCTCTCGAGCGTGTAGCTCGATGGGATTTGGATTTTTTGAGGTGCAGCATGTCCCAAAATTCCGGGTTGGACATGGCTTTATACGTCAGGCACAGGTCACCTCTGAGAAGGTGGTATGCCACTGAGTAGAGCTGGAGTTTCTTTAACCGGGCAGCATATGGCATCTGTTTGAGCCCTTTGATCCTCTTAGTGAGGTACTTTTGGGTTCTTTCCAGTTGCTGCAGGTGTTTGGTAAGGTACATCCCAAAAGGGGCATTGTACTCGATTATGGGCCTGATGAGGGATGAGTAAAGAGACACGATGACCTCCCCTAATCTAGATGTGAATTCCTTCATGATTAGGTGGGCTATATAAAATGTTTTTCTAACCACTTTGGCCATGTGGTTGTCAAATGAGAGATTGCTATCAACTTGGGTCCCCAGGTCCCTAATTACTTCTTCTGTACTTAATGGATTACCACCTATGTGGTAATTTGTGGGCACTTTGTTTTTGCCAAAGGGGATGACTATACACTTTTTGGTATTTAGCTTGAGCCCATGGCTCTAGCACCAGTTGTCTGTTTCTATGAGGCCCTTTTGGAGGATGCTTGTGTCAGCTGGAGAGTCGATTATGGCGCCCAGTTTGCAGTCATTTGCAAACTTGGTCAGCCACAGTCCTTCTGTGTTGGCCTGTACCTCTGAGAAATATATACCGCACAAGAGAGGTCCCAAGACTGAGCCTTGTGGGATGCCACTTGTAACTGGTTTGGAGTCTGACATGGCTCTAGCAATTCTAACCATGTGGGTTCTGTCCTTGAGCCAGTTTGCAACCCATCTAGTGACATAGGGGTTTATATTTAAGCTGGTGAGCTTATCTATAATGCCCGAGTGGGGTATTGTATCGAAGGAATTTTGCGAGGGCCAGGTAGGCTGTGTAGACCACCTTCCCTTCGTCAATGGCCTTGGTGACTGTTTCAAAGAAGTCGACCAGGTTTAAGAGGCAGGATCTGCCCTTAACAAAGCCAAACTGGGTAGGATCCAGTGTCTGTGCATCCTCGATATCTTTATTTATGAGGTCCATGATGATCCTTTCCATAGCTTTGCAGACCAAGCTAGTCAGGCTTATGGGGCAATAGTTTCCAGGGTCTGTTGAGGCACCACCTTTGTGGAGAGGGACCACTGTTGCTGTACGCCACTCTTTGGGTACATATCCTGTAGTAAGGCTGAGATTGAACAGTAGTTTTATGTTTGGGTTTAGCTCTTCTTGGAGTTCATGTAGGATGCAGCCCGGGACACCGTCTGGTCCCATTGATGCTATGTTTTTTGCTTTGGAGAGGGTGGCTCTTACCTGAGCATCTGAGATGTCAGGGGGGCAGCACTCTGCCGGGATAGATATTTGCCCTTTGGTGGGGAGGGGGGAAGTTTGCGCTGAACCTGTCAGCTAGGATGTTGGCAATGTCTGTGGGTTCGGTGTATTTTTTTGTCATTTTGGACTAATTCTGGGCACATCTGGGTATTCCCACCCAGGTTCCTAACATAACTAAAGAAAGTCTTGTGATTATCCTTAGTCTCCTGTGCAATTTTTCTCTTCAAGCTGGCCTTAGATGATTTTATGAGTGCCCTTAGTTTTTTTGCTAATACTGATCAGAGATGCCTTCCCTTTTTTGGGATTTTGCTCTATCATGTAGTAGCTTCCTCCTTCCATTGTATAGTTTGTTTATGGCTGGGGTCCACCAGACAGGACGTCTGCCTTTGGAGGATTGGATCTTGGTTTTATTTGGGATTGCATGATCCATGCATTCCTGAAGGTGTTCATAGAATGCATTTATAAAGGATTCTGCGGTCTGGGCTGTATTTTCCACAGGCCCGGGGGCTTTGAAGGATTCCACCTCGGTTTTGAGGAGTGTGAAATTGGCTTTAGAGAAGTTTTTCACTGTGTTTTTCTGGGCAGGGGATGGGGTTGGGATGTGAATATCCAGTGATATCAGTTTATGGTCTGATCTTACCAGTGAGGGATACACTTCTGGTTTGGAACATAGAGTCCCCATGTTGGTGATGATCAGGTCCAGTATGTTTTCCCCTCTTGTGGGAGTGGTAACAAGTTGTTCCATAGCATTTGAGTTTATGAATTTTAGGAACCTTTGGGCTAGGGTGTTGGAGCTAGAGTAATGCTCCCAGTCTATGTTTGGGTAGTTGAAGTCACCCAATATAATGGTGTTTGGAGAGACCTTCATATTTTGCAGTGTTCTCAGGAAGGCTGAGTGGGGTTCCTGAGTTTGGGAGGGTGGTCTGTAGCAGGCTATAAACTGGAAGGCAGTTTTACCCACTGTTAGTTACACATGGATAGTCTCTGATGCTTCGAGCTTTGCCACCAACCTGGTGGTGTGGGTATCTTTGATGAATATCGATACTCCCCCTCCTTTTGTGGTTTGGTCCAAGTTTTGGGGCCGAAAAACATGGTATGAGGTATAACCTGGTAGTGCTGGGGTGCTCTCAGGAGCCCTGAACCAGGTTTCTGTTACTGCACAGATATCAATGTTCTCCATGCTAAGGAGAGTTTCAAGTGCATGCATCTTGAGGTTTAGACTTCTGGCATTGAGTAGCATTACACTTAGTTTCTTATCCCTTGTGATACCTATGGAGGTGGGTTTGTCTTTTGAGCCTTGCCTAAAAGAGGCACTATGGGGGTAGCAAGAGCCTTTGCCAATATCCGAAAGCCCAGAGGTGACAGGTGCAAGCCATCCCTAGCGAAGCATCGTGACTTGTCGAGCATATCATCCCAGGCTGACAGGCATTGGATCCCCTTTGAATGACACCAGTACTTAAGCCAATTGTTGAAATTGATCATCTTGCCTTCACATTGTGGCATCATTCTTGGTGAGGGTAAGTTGCTACTCAAGGTCAGGGTCATACCGGCCTGGGCTACATGCTCAGAGAGCTCCTCTATGTCTCTTTTTATGTAGTCCAGGGAGGTACGTCTCAGGTCATTCACACCAGCATGGACAATGACTGAGTCATATTTGTACTTGCCTTGGAGTGACCTGAGTGCTTGTGTTATGTGGCAGATCCTAGTGCCCGACAGGCTGCTCACCATGACCTTCTCCTTGTTCACCCTGGTGAGCGGGACATCAGTGTGCCTGATGATAGTCACCTATTACAAGTGTATCAGGTGTGTTGTTTAGCCTTAAGGCTGTGACTGTTCGGCACACTGGCTTTATGAGATATGTGTTGCACGTGTTTTGTTTTGGGGTAGCGGTTGCTTGGGTGTCTGCTTTGGAGGTCTCTGCTGCTTAGGCAGATCTTTATTTAGAGCCTCTGAGTATGTTTTTGTGTGATTATGTGTTTGGTTTGCTGTTGTGGTAGGTCTATGTGAGACTGGAATTGTAGTGAGTGTGGTTTCCTTCTCCTCCTGACTGGTTATGCCAGTACTGAGTTGAGTGAGCTTAGCCTCCAGTTTGGCTATATGGTTGCATCTCTCACATGTGTTGGAATTTGTTGGGAGGAGGAGAGGGTTGTCTGTGTACATGAGGCAGTTGTAACATTGCCTCAAGATTCCCAGGTTCACCAGCTGGACAGGAGAGGAGATTGACAACTGACCTTTGGACATGCTAGAACAATATTGGGAATTCCTTTATAATTGAAAACAAGGGCCAATGGGGAGTGAGGGTGTAGTGCTTTTAATTTTTAGTGCTGACTTATATAATTGCTTTAGTGAGCAAATGCCAGGTAACTCAAGTGCAATGTGTTACAGGTAACTTAAATGCAAAAACGACAAACAGTAACTTTCTTTCAAGTGAAACAAGGAAATAAGTACAGTAAGCAATGCAGATATCACTAGGGATCCACAAAAGCTGAGAAGCGCTTTTAGGTGGAATTAGCATTCCAGGGAAATAACAAGCAAACAAACAACAAGCATACAAACAAAGCTAGATTCAGCAGGCCTGGATCTAGTCTATACTACAGCAAACAAGGTGTACCAATTTCAGTAAGAAACAGTTCAGATATGTAGGCACTATAAACCTTTAACCAGAAATTCCCAGCTCAGAAGGACAGAGTCCAGCCTCTCCTCCCACAAGAGTGCAGACCAGGAACCTTCTTAATGTAAAATAACTGGCCTGAAGCCCAAGTACATAAACCAGAAGTAATACACTTTAGGAATAACACACACTGAGCTCTCAATCAGCAGTTCCCAACTTAGAAGGATGAAAGCTACCTGTCCTGCCACCACAGTGCATGCCACAAACCTTCCTAATGTAAAACAACTGGTCTGAAGCCCAAGTTCTTAATCCAAAAGACTTAGAATTATAGCTACACTTTAATCAAGTTACTACCAAGCAGTAATAAATACAATTGAATACTTTAAAGAATGCCTGGATTAGTGCTCAAGTTATACAAACAAAGCTAGATTCAGCAGGCCTGGATCTAGTCTATGCTTCTGCAAACAAGGTGTACCAATTTCAGTAAGAAGCAGTTCAGATATGCATGCACTATAAGCCTTTAACCAGAAATTCCAAGCTCAGAAGGGCAGAGTCCAGCCTCTCCTCCCACAAGAGTGCAGACCACGAACCCTCTTAATGTAAAATAACTGGCCTGAAAGCCCAAGTGCTTAAACCAGAATTAATACACTTTTAGAATAACAGACATTGAGCCCTCAATCAGCAGTTCCCAACTTAGAAGGATGTAAGCTACCTGCTCTGCCACTACAGTGCAGACCACAAACCCTCTCAATGTAAAACAACTGGTCTGAAGCCCAAGTGTTGAAACTAAAAGGCTTAGAATGAGTTACACCAAGCAGTAATAAATACAATTGAGTACTTTTAAGATTACGCAAAAGCAAAATAAAGTAGGAAGAAACACAAGTACAGTAAAAGCAGATGTATTTTTTTTTCAGAAAAGTAGCAAAAGCAGTAGTAAATACAATTCTCATGCAGTGCAAGCTGGCACACTTGAATTTGTAGCAATATTAGTCCACACACAGTTTGAACATGTATGACGTGTTTAAGGCCTAGGATCTTCTTTGTGAGGTACTTTTGCGACCTCTCCAGTTGTTGCAGATGTCTAGTGAGGTACATGCCAAATGGGGCATTGTACTCGATGATTGGCCTAATGAAGGAAGAGTAGAGGGAGACAGTGACCTCTTTCTTCCTGAATGCAAAACCATTAGTAATGAGATGTACCACATAGAAAGACTTTCTGACCATAGTGGCAATGTGGTGATCAAAAGAGAGGTTGCTGTCAACCTGTGTTCCCATATCTCTTATAATGCCTTCTGTGCTCAGTGGACTACCATCAATGTGGTAATTCATGGGAAGCAGGTTTTTCCCAAAAAGGATAACTACACATTTTTTGGCATTGAGCTTAAGGCCATGGTTCGGACACCAGTTGTTGCTCTCAGTGAAGCCATTCTGTAGGATGTCAACATCACTTGGGGAGTTAGTAATAGCTCCCAACTTG
Organism: Protopterus annectens; assembly: GCF_019279795.1. Classification (NCBI taxonomy): domain Eukaryota; kingdom Metazoa; phylum Chordata; order Ceratodontiformes; family Protopteridae; genus Protopterus; species Protopterus annectens. Next base: position 1,737,497,736 of record NC_056729.1, on the reverse strand, counting down.
CAATCATCTGCAAACTTTGTCAGCCAGAGTCCCTTCATGTTGGCTTGGACTTCAGAGAATTAGCTACCAAACAGGAGAGGACCCAGAACTGAACCCTCTGGGACTCCACTCATGACTAGTCGGCAGTCTGACTTGGAGTCAGCTACTTTCACACTGTGGGTTCTATCTGTAAGCCAGTTTGCAACCCACCTAGTGATATAGGGGTTGATGCCTAGCTTAGTAAGTTTTTCTATGATTCCTGAGTGGGGAATGGTATCAAAGGCCTTGGCCATATCAAGGTAGGCTGTATGAACCACCTTGCCTTGGGTTGGGATGGTGGCCTAATGGTTAAGGTGTTTGCCTTACAAACAGAAGGTGCAGGGTTTGAGTCTCAGAAGGGATAATTGACTAGGCTTACAATGGCTTGCCAGGGCAGTTAGCCTAGTATTAACCTATGAACCTATGAATCTTCATCCACAGCTCTGGTGACTGACTCAAAGAAGTCGACTCAGTTGAAGAGGCATGATCGACCCTTCACAAAACCAAACTGTATGGGATCCAGAGTTTGAAGATTCCCTATATCCTTGTTTATTAGCTTCATGATGATGCCTTCCATAGCTTTGCATATCAGACTCATCAGGCTAATGGAGCAATAGTTCCCATGGTCTGTTGTCACATCTCCTTTGTGGAGAGGGATGACTGTAGCAGTGTGCCATTTGGTAGGGACAAAGCCTTAGGTGAGGCTATGATTGAACAGGGCACACAGGTGAGGTGCCAGGTCACTCTGTAGTTCATGTAGAACACAGCCAGGGATATTGTCAGGTCCCATAGAAGCTGTGTTCTTGGCCTTGGACAGTGCTGCTTTAACCTCTACAGCAGTAATACTGGGTGCCTGGCAATCTACTGGTATTGTGATTCGTCTTTTGGGGGGGGGTCAAGAGGGGTAAAGTTGGTACTGAATCTGTCAGCCAATATATTGGCAATATCTGTTGGCTCAGAGCAAATCTGGGTATTGCGTGGAGATTCTTTACGTAACTATAGAAGGCCTTGTGGTTGTCTTTATATATATATATATATATATATATATATATATATATATATATATATATATATATATACATATATATATATATATATATGTATATATATATATTTATGTATATATATGTATATATATATATATATATATACATATATATATATATATATATATATATATATATATATATATATAAAATCACAAATTATATATTTAGTAGTTCTTTAAGATTAACCCAGCCACTGGGGATGCACAGGCCAGTACATTTCTTCGTGCCGGTCCCAAGTCCGGATAAATGGGAGGGTTACATCAGGAAGGGCATCCGGTGTAAAACTTTTGCCAAATGACATATGCAAACAACAATACAGATTTCCATACTGGATTGGTTGAGACCACCAGTACTGTTAACCAACAGTTGGCCGAAGGAGGAGAAGGAGAAGAAGAGGGGGAAGGCACGCCCGAATGCAGGAAGAGAGGAGGAAGGTTAGGAGTGTGGTAGTGAGGGTAGGAACTTTGAATGTTGGCAGCATGACTGGTATAGGGAGAGAGCTGGCTCACATGGTGGACAAAAGGAAGGTTGGTATATTCTGTGTGCAAGAGACCAGATGGAAGGGGAGTAAGGCCAGGAGTATTGGATGCAGGTTCAAATTGTTCTATCATGGTGTGGATGGGAGGAGAAATGAGGTAGGGATTATCCTGAAGGAACAGTATGCCAAGAGTGTTTTGGAGGTGAAAGGAGTGCCAGACAGAATGATGTTTATGAAGCTGGAAATTCATGATGTGATGATGAATGTTGTTACTGCATATTCTCTGCAAGTTGGGTGTGCGATGGATGAGAATGAAAATTTTTTGAGCAGATTTCAATGGACATATTGGTGAAGGGAACAGAGGGGATGAGGAATTGATGGGTAGGTATGGTGTTGAGGAGAGGAATGTGGAAGGTCAGATGGTAATGGATTTTGTGAAAAGGATGGACATAGCTGTGGTGAATACATATTTTAAGAAGAGGGAGGAGCACGGGGTGACGTACAAGAGTGGAGGAAGATGCACACAGGTGGATTATAGACTATACAGAAGGGCCACCCAGAAGGAGACTGGACACTGTAAAGTGTTGACAGGGGAAGACGTAGTTAGGCAGCATAGAATAGTGGTCTGTAGGATGTTGTTGGTGATAAAGAAGAGGAGGAGGAGAGTGACGGCAGTGCCAAGGATCAAATGGTGGAAGTTGAAAAAGGATGATTGTGAAGTAGAGTTAAGGGAAGCATTAAGACAGGCACTGGGTGACAGTGAAGAGTTACCAAATATCTGGGTAACTACAGCAGAGCTGGTAAGGGAGATGGCTAGAAAGGTGTTTGGTGTGACATCTGGACAGAGGAAGGAGGACAAGGAGACCTGGTGGTGGGATGAGGAAGTACAGGAGAGTATACAGAGAAAGAGGTTGGAGAAGAAAAAGTGGGATTGTCAGAGAGATGAAGAATGTAGACAAGAGTATAAGGAGATGAGGTGCATGGCAAAGAGAGAGAGGTGGCAAAGGCTAAATATATGGCATATGAAGAGTTGTATGAAAGGTTGGACACTAAGGAGGGAGAAAAGGACCTGCACCAATTGGCTAGACAGAGGGACTGAGCTAGGAAAGATGTGCAGCAGCTAAAGGTGATAAAGGATATTGAGGGAAACATACTCACAAGTGAGGAGAGTGTGTTGAGCAGATGGAAACAGTACTTTGATGGGCTGTTGAATGAAGAGAATGAGAGAGAGAAGTTTGAATGATGTGGGTATAGTGAATCAGGAAGTGCAATGGTTTAGCAAGGAGGAAGTAAGGACAGCGATGAATAAAATGAAAAATGGAAAGGCTGTTGGTCCAAATGACATACCTGTGGAAGCAAGAATATGTTTAGGAGAAATGGCAGTGGAGTTTTTAACCAGATTGTTTAACGAAATCTTGGAATGTGAGAGGATGCCTGAGGAGTGGAGAAGATGCATTTTGGTACCAAGTTTTAAGAATAAGGGTGATGTGTAGAGTTGTACTAACTACAGAGAGATAAAACTTATGAGTCACAGTATGAAGTTATGGGAAAGAGTAGTGGAAGCTAGATTAAGAAGGGAGGTGATGATTAGTGAGCAGCAGTGTGGTTTCATGTTGGGAAAGAGCACTACAGATGCAATGTTTGCTCTGAGGCTGTTGACGGAGAAGTATAGAGAAGGTCAGAAGGAGTTGCATTATGTCTTTGTGGACCTAGAGAAAGCATAGGTTCATAGATTGGTACTAGGCTATTAGCCCTAGGGCCTATACAACCTAGCCATAACAATTTCCTGGCTATTTCTACCCACACTATTTACTTCATATGACAGGATGCCTAGAGAGGAGTTGTGGTATTGTATGAGGAAGTTGGGATTGGCAGAGAAGTATGTTAACAGTGGTACAGAATATGTACAAGGGTAGTGTGTCATTGGTGAGGTCTGTGGTAGGAGTGGTGGATTTGTTCAAGGTGGAGGTGGGATTACATCAAGGATCAACTCTGAGCCCTTTCTTATTTGCAATGGTGATGGACAGGTTGACGGATGAGATCAGACAGGAGTCCCCGTGGACTATGATCTTTGTAAATGACATTGTGATCTTTTGTGAGAGTAGGGAAGAAGTTTAGGAGGGTCTATGTTAAATCATCAAATGCTTAAAAAAACAAAAGATGATTTATCCAACCCATGTAAGAGAAAGCTTACAATATTGAATGCTTAGAACAGCGATTTTTTTCCAAGGGAAAAAAATCGCTGTTCCACAAAAAAAAAGAAATTGTAAAACATTACATAAAGTGGGGGGCTTCACACCCCACACCTCCCTACTTAAATATACCAACTCCAAGATCACACTACAGTCACAAAAATGGCAAAGTAACAGAAGCGGCCAAGTGATTTCTTTCCCAGGGAAAGAATTTGCTTATATGCCATTTCGCTATTTTGCCTTTTCATGCTTTCAAGTTCGATCAAGATGCATTTGAAAGAAAGCATTTTCAATCATTTAATAGGAACCCATTTAGGAGACCCTGAAGAGGTGGAGATATGCTCTAGAGAGAAGAGGAATTAAGGTCAGCAGGACTAAGACAGAATATATGTGTGTGAATGAGAGGGAGGACAGAGGAATGGTGAGGATGCAGGGAGTAGAGGTGGTGAAGGTGGATGAGTTTAAATACTTGGAATCAACAGTTCAGAATGGTGATGAATGTGGAAGAGAGGTAAAGAAGAGAGTACAGGCAGAGTGGAGAAGAGTGTCAGGAGTGATTTGTGACTGATGGGTACCAGTAAAAGTGAAAGGGAAGGTATGCAAGAGGGTAGTGAGACCAGTTATGTTATATGGGTTGGAGACGGTGGTATTGACAAAACGACAGAAGTCAGAGATGGAGGTGGCAGAGTTAACAATGTTTAGATTTGCACTGGGTGTAATGAGAATGGACAGGATTAGGAATCAGTATAGTATATTAGAGGGTCAGTTCAGTTTGGACAGTTTGGAAACAAAGCCAGAGAGGTGAGATTGTTTTGGTTTGGACATGTGCTGAGGAGGCATGCTGGGTATATTGGGAAAAGGATGCTAAGGATGGAGCTGTCAGGTAAGAAGAAAAGAGGAAGGGCTAAGATAAAGTTTATGGATGTGGTGAGAGAGGACATGCAGATGGTCGGTGTGACAGAGCATGGTGCAGAGGACAGGAAGAAATGGTAACAGATGCTCCACTGTGGCGACCCCTAATGGGAGCAGCTGAAAGAAGAAGATGAAGATTATTCCACATGTTGTATGAAGAAGTGATTCTGGTGGTTTTTGCTCTGATGATAATACGTTCCCACTAAAAACTCTTGATGCAATGTTGACAAATTCATTAAAATTGGGAGTAGATTCATGTTTCCAATTTTTTGTTATAACTTTTCTTGGGATTGATAAAATACACCATAAAAGTGGATATTTTAATCTTGAAACATACTCATGTATTGGGGAATTAAATTTACCTGTAAATAGAGCCTATACAAAAAATTATGTTTCCTCAGTAAGGTTTAAGCACAACACAATCAAAGAACATGTTGCCAATCTCCTTTAACCTCTAATTTACATCTCCAACAAGCCGTCTTTTTCTTAAGCGTTAATTGCATTTTATCAGAAGTAAAGAAAGATCTATGGATACATTTCCATGAAAATAATCTCCATTTTAGTGAAGAGGTAGTTTGTTTTGATGACAGTAAAATTAAACTTTTATCATCTTCATTTGGAGACCTATTATTAAGTCTAAAATAATTCTAGTAACTATCTCTATTATATTCTATTTCCTTTTTGATCACTTTATATAATTTAGATGAAAAAACACTCTCAATTATAGTCTGTTGTGTGCAAAAAGATAAGAAATCAATTTAAGAACATAATTTGTTGCATTAATATAGTTTAGTGTTCAAGGAAATGTCTACAATTGTATACGTGCAACCACATATTTTTATTCAAATCAAATTTATTTATTTAATCAACAGAATGTAATGTTTCTTTATCCATTAACTGAAACCAATATAACAAGGTACTTTCTTTAAAAGTAATCGTTGTTTGTATGTTAAAAGTGGAATTATTATTATGGATATAAGCTATTGGAAAAATGAGAAAAACATGCTTTATGTATTGGATTTCTGTAAATATAATTTCTCAAGGCATTCATCATAATTGGTAGTTAGGTAAAACTGATTGTTTATTAGTATTACTTGAAAAATACTGGAATAGATTCAATAAAGCCTACAAGAGGTGTATACCAAGTGCACACTATATGTATTAAATAAAATTCTTATCACTTTTTTTCTGCTTTCTAGTCATTCAAAAAGATTACGCTAAGTGTACATGTATGTGGTCTATACTTTGTGGTAACTTTTAGGAATCCCTGTCAATATTTAAAGCTGCAGGAATTTCAGTAGGAAAACTAAAATTAGGAGGAAGAAGGTGTGAGTTATGTCTGTGCTGTCCGTTCACTCAGAATGGTGGACAATTAGTGTACACTTGGTGTAGGCTTTATTGAATCTAGCTCACTGTTTAACTAACCAAAGTAAAACACTATTTGAAAATGAATTATAGTTTAAATCATTAAACAAATGTTTTTTAATACAAAACTTATTGTAACTCTTTCCATCTAGCAGTATCATGATTATTTGACCAGAGCATTACAGTCTTAATGATTGAAGGTATTGAATATATCTCTAAGACTGGTAGACCAATACCACCAAAAAAACAGTCTCTAGTATGATGAAGTAGAGCTAACCTAGGCTTATTAGGAAACAATAAGAATTTTATCATTAAAGAATTAAACTGTTTTATACAGTTTTTGGTGGTGGTAAAGATAATGATTGTGTGAGATATAATATTTTTGGAAAAATAATCATGTTAACTATGGAAAGTATTGCTTTCATAGTCTCATAGGTTCATAGGTAGGTACTAGGCTATCAACATTGGGCCTATATAAGCCTAGCCAAAAAGGTTTCCTGGCTTTTGCCACCCAAGAAAATTATTTTCCTGTGCCCCTGTCAAGCAGTGCCGCAGAAGTGATCCCCAGAGTGAGTTTTCTATTTCCCATCCAGTCATCAAGATTTTTCTTAAAGAGGGACAATGAGGAGCTTTGCTTGACATGAATGGGTAGTTTGTTTCAGAGTATGGGAAGTCTCTGGGGCAGGAATCTATCCCCACAGCATGTTCTGTTTATTGTGGTGACAAGGTTTAGGTCTCTGGAGCATGTGGTACAGAGAGATTGGGATTTTTTTAAGTGTAGCATGTCCAACAGCTTTGGGTTTGACATAGCTTTGTATGTTAGGCAGAGATCGCCTCTGAGTAGTTGATATGCGACAGGGTAGAGATGGACTTTTTTGAGATGGCCTGCATATGGCATCTGTTTGTGGCTGGTAATCCTCTTAGTGAGGCATTGCTGTGGCCTTTCCAATTGTAGGTGTCTTGTGAGATACATGGCAAATGGGGCATTGTACTCTATAATGGGTCTGATGAGGTATATATATATATATATATATATATATATATATATATATATATATATATATATATATATATATATATAGCCTGAAACATCATAAGCCTGAAAAAAAAAAAAAAAATGAGAAAAAAGAAAGAAAATTGAAAATGAAAACTCAAAATCCTGAAAAGAAAAAATGAAAAACTCAAAATCCTGAAAACACAAAAATAGACATACTGATGTCAGGTAGATATTAGTATCTTTGTATTGAATATTAGCATTATTTGTGTTTCAGGATTTATTTTGAGTTTTCATTACAAATTTTTCAGCTTTGGTTCTCAGGATTTTGATTTTCAGGCTTATGATGTTTCAGGCTTCTGAATGGGAACTATATATATATATATATATATATATATATATATATATATATATATATATATATATATATATATATATATATATACACTCATAGTGAAGATATATTTGTTCCAATTATTTACTAGGTCATCAATTAAAGTTAAACTATTATTATAGTTGAGAGTTATTATATCATTAATGCTGTTAGTAATAATTATCCCTAAATAATTTATTTTTTTCCTGGAACTATATATTTGGTAAAAGCTTTATCTATAGCCTTAATATTAAAATTTATGGGTAAAAAATTTGTTTTTCTATCATTACAACTAAGCCCAGATTTCTTCTGAAAGGTTTTCATTGCTTTAAAGACAGTTAGAAGTGAGCTATTACATTCATTTAAAGTCACTAAAATATTGTCTGCAAACAGTTGAATCTTAAACAATGATTTTTTCCCACTTAAATACCTTTTTATGTTTGAATTTGCTGTTATAAAGTTAGCAAATGGTTCTATGACTAAACTAAAGAGTAAAGGTGAATGAGAGTACCCTTATTTAGTTCCTTTAGAAAGCATAATTGATTCTGAAGTATGAGTATCTAGTTTAATATATGCATGAGAATTTTTATAAAGATTAATAGCATATATTAAATTGCTTGAGAAGTTACTTTCTTTTCATACTAATAAGAGGTAATTCCAGCTAAAAAAGGTAAAAGCAATATTGATATCTAAACTTATTAATGTTAGTTTGTCTTTTGTTTTAGTTACATAATCAATTATTGCCAATATTCTTTTAATTATATCATATGAATTTCTGTTTAATATGAATCCAGTTTGGTCATTACTAACCACATATGGTAGAAACTGTTTTATTCTATTAGCATGAATGACCATAAATAATTTATAATCTGTATTTAATAAAGACATTGATCTATAAGAGGAACATTTAACAGGATCTTTACCTACTTTTAGAATTGGTGAGAAAAGAGTCTGTTTCCAGGTTGGAGGGACATTTACTAATTCTTTAACAATTGAAAATACTTTAATTAAGATAGAAGTGGCTTCTTTTGGCATTAATTTATAGAGGTCAGATATGACATCATCATTGCCAGGAGCCTTATTAGGCTTTGCTCTGTTAATATGAACTTTAAGTTCTGAAAAAGTAATTGTTTATCTGTTCTTCAGTTAATTTGTTATTAATATAATTCCTAATAAATGTTTTGATTTCTTCTTGAGAGTTCATCAATGTGTTGTTTCTGTTAATTATATCAAAATGACTTCTAAATTCTTTCAGAATGTCTTCATTTTCCGTGACCTTGTTCCTGTTCTTGTTATAATATATTTATTTAATATGACTGGATAAATTTAAGATTTTTGTTCTATTGGCTAAATTATGCATAGATTTAGGATTAACATAAAATTTAGAATCTCCATCTTTTTACAATTAATTCTAACCTAATAATTTAAGATTTCTAAATATTTATATAAGCTATTAATTTCTTTTGTCAAATTGTTGTTTGTCTTTTGAGTATCTAGTTTTAATTTATCACTCCAAGAAACGTGAAACAAACTAAACTGCAGAAAATCCCAAAACCAGGCTAAAGACCATGAACAGCTCCAAAAAGATACACTCCACAAATCCTTCTTAGCGCTTTCATCCACATTTATTTTCGTGAACTTCCTCAGAAATAAATTACATCTAAAAACCATTATTTAAATACTATTATTACAGGAAATGATGTCATTAATTAAGGAAAGTTTTTTTCCAAATACTTAAATTAACAGTGTGTATGTCATACATTAAACTCCACATATATTATCAAAATTACAAATAAGTAAAATCTTACTAAAAATATCCTTGTAAAAATATCACTCATTACTATGTACATGAATAGTGTTGTTCATTACTACTGGTCAAACAATCATATGAAAAAGCTATCTAAACGTTTTTTATCTGTATATTAAAAAACATTTTAAATTTATTACTTCATTTAATCAAACACCAGTTGCACATTCTAAAATGTTATTAAGGTCTCCTGTTAGTAATCCTTTCTTCACTGTATCTAAAATGAAAAATTCAAACTTTTTGAAGTCTTTACATATAATAGCATGTCTTGCTAAAGCATTATTTTTATCTTTCGTGCTCTTCTTTTTAGTGTGCCAATATATCATACTCTTGAAAATTCTTTTAGTTTTTCCTATGTAATCTAAATAAACTACTAATTCACTATTACAGTTAAAATATTCTCTAGCCTAAAATGTGTAGTTTAAATGCTCTACTGTAACAAAAGAAGAATTACTCATGTACCTACACTGTTTACAATTGGTGCAGCTAAAAGTGCCCTTCTTATTGGTACAACTTCTGTCTAAACTATTATGTTTGCCTCTGCCTGATTCCAATATACTTTTTAAATTTACAACTTTCTTATAAGTAAATTTAGGTATGTCTCTGTTTCCCATGATAACTTTCCAGTTATTTTCTATAATAGATTTAATACTCCACATTTCATTTACGATGGGCAGTGGAAATGCTGTCAAAAATTCTTTCGCCTGCCCTTCGTGATGAATATTCTCATTACATGTTTGGGATGCTCCCACTAACAAATCCTCTGAGTGCAATATTGGTTTAGCCACTCCTTTTCTGAGCGGTAACACTTCACTTTCTATCTTGACTATGAACTCCCTAGTATACCCCCTATTCATAAAAAGTGACCTCAAAAGTAGTAATTCGTTCTGGAAAACGCTTTCATTAGACGTGAGTCTACTTAGCCTAATGATCTGACCTTTAATGACCCCTCTCTTCATATGCACTGGATGTAAACTATCTTTGTGTAAGTAACTGTTGGCAAAATATGGTTTTCTGTATATTTTGCTATGAAAGGTCTTTGCCTCGTCATCAATGTTGAGTGTCAGATCTAAAAATGTAACTGTTTTACCAAAATCACCTAATTTAAACTTTAAAAAGTTAGTGGTCTGGTTTAGAAATTCAACCAGTTCTACAAATTCTTTATGTTCTCCCTTCCATATAAACAGCAAATCATCTATGTATCTACGGTACATGAGGACCTTACTGAATAGGGGATGTGTCTTTAAAAATTTGGTCTCCCAATTCGCCATGACAATATTTGCAAAGGAGGGGGCCACCCTTGAACCCATAGCTACTCCTAGTTCTTGTTTATATATGTGGTCATTGAATTTGAAAAAATTGTTTTCCAAAATTAACTCCATTAGAGTACATAGTGAGTTTATTTTGGCATTTGAAAAGGCAGTATGTTTATTCAAATACTCCCTCATAAATTCTATGCCCTCTTCCTGATCAATACTGGTGTATAAGTTTTTCACATCTAAACTACCAAAAAACAGGTTTTCATCACAAATTTTTATTTCCCTTAAAGTTTCCAAAAGATTCCATGAGTCTTTAATGAAAAATTCAGACTTCTGTACTATAGGGTTTAGAATGTTGTCCAACCAGATCGAAATGTTTTCAGTTTTAGACTGTTTGGCTGAAATGATTGGTCTAAAAGGTGGTTTAGTCTCGCTATTCTGTATTTTGGGAATACCAAAAAATACTGCTAGTTTAGGATGTTCTTTATACATAAATTCATAATCTATTCTACTTAATTCACCTTGAGAAAACATGTCAAACAAAATTGAATCTAAAACTTTAAATTTCTTGTTAACTATCTCATAATTAACTTTCCTGTATGTTTTTTTGTCTTGTAACATTTCATCTATCGAAATTTTGTAAGTCTGAATTTTTCATTAAATTTAAATTTTCATTTCAAATGCCAAAATAAACTCACTATGTACTCTAATGGAGTTAATTTTGGAAAACAATTTTTTCAAATTCAATGACCACATATATAAACAAGAACTAGGAATAGCTATGGGTTCAGGGTGGCCAATATTGTAAAGACACATCCCTATTCAGTAAGGTCCTCATGATTTGCTGTTTATATGGAAGGGAGAACATAAAGAATTTGTAGAACTGCCACTAACTTTTTAAAGTTTAAATTAGGTGATTTTGGTAAAACAGTTACATTTAGATCTGACACTTTCATAGCAAAATATACAGAAAACCATATTTTGCCAACAGTTACTTACACAAAGATAGTTTACATCCAGTGCATATGAAGAGAGGGTCATTAAAGGTCAGATCATTAGCTACTTTTGAGGTCACTTTTATGAATAGGGGTATACTAGGGAGTTCATAGTCAAGATAGAAAGTGAAGTGTGTTACGCCAGAAAAGGAGTGGCTAAACCAATATTGCACTCAGAGGATTTGTTAGTGGGAGCATCCCAAACATGTAATGAGAATATTCATCACGAAGGGCAGGCGAAAGAATTTTTGACAGCATTTCCACTGCCCATCGTAAATGAAATGTGGAGTATTAAATCTATTATAGAAAATAACTGGAAAGTTATCATGGGAAACAGAGAATTGGTGTCGGTTGTAGGACACATACCTAAATTTACTTATAAGAAAGTTGTAAATTTAAAAAGTATATTGGAATCAGGCAGAGACAAACATAATAGTTTAGTCAGAAGTTGTACCAATAAGAAGGGTTACAGTAGAGCATTTAAACTACACATTTTAGGCTAGAGAATATTTTAACTGTAATAGTGAATTAGTAGTTTATTTAGCTACTTGCGTAACATGTAAAAATAACATATTAAAAACTAAAAAAAAGAATTTTTCAGCGCCAGAGTATATGAACATTTCTGGCCAAAAAAAAAAGATAAAAATAATGCTTTAGCAAGACATGCTATTATATGTAAAGACTTCAAAACATTTTAGATACAGTGAAGAAAGGATTACTAACAGGAGACCTTAATAACATTTTAGAATGTAAGGAATCCTTGTGGCAACTGGTGTTTGGAGCTGATACAACACCAGGATTAAATGAAGTAATACATTTAAAATGTTTTTTAATATACAGATAAAAAACTTTTAGATAGCTTTTTCATATGATTGTTTGGCCAGTAGTAATGAACAACACTATTCATGTACATAGTAATGAGTGATATTTTTACAAGGATATTTTTAGTAAGATTTTACTTATTTGTAATTTTGATAATATATGTGGAGTTTAATGTATGACATACACACTGTTAATTTAAGTATTTGGAAAAAAATTTCCTTAATTAATGACATCATTTCCTGTAATAATAGTATTTAAATAATGTTTTTTAGATGTAATTTATTTCTGAGGAAGTTCACGAAAATAAATGTGGATGAAAGCGCTAAGAAGGATTTGTGGAGTGTATCTTTTTTGAGCTGTTCATGGTCTTTAGCCTGGTTTTAGTTTTAATTTATCAATTTTTCTTGTAACTCAATCTGTTCCTTATCCCATTGTTTTTAGAACTAGGCCAACACAAAATTCTACCATATAGATAGGCCTTAAGAGCATCCCAAAGCTAAATCTCAGAAATATTATCTGTATAATTGATTTCAATAAAAGTCTGAATTTCTTTCATGAAAATAATCTTTAAGCAGGTATGCATCTAATAGGTATATTATTATTAGTTTTTAATGTCAGCTCAAAAGTTATGGTATTATGATCTGAATGTGGACATGATATTACTTTAACCTTATTTAATCTATCTAGTAACTCCTTAGAGGTATATACTCTGTCAATCCTATCTTGTGTTCCATGTCTGTTTGAATAATGACTGAAAAAAAGGAAATCTGAATCTGTGAAATAATTTATATCTTTAATATGAAATAAGTCTATAAATTTTATTAATTATTTTGCTGAAGCTGATATTTTCCTTTTTCTAGTGGAAATAGTATAATCAGGTTTACAATACAATTAGAATCCCCTGCTAATATAATGCTATCTTTTGAAACTTGGACAATTTGATTAAATTTATTTCAAACAGTTGTTGTTTCTTTCAGCTTTTCCCGGTTAGGGGTCACCACAGCGGAACTCCGGTCCTCTAATGATTGGCAGTAGATTTTTACATACCGAGTTGCCAGCTCTGACACACAACCTTCAATGAAGGTACGCCCATTCATGCATGTCTCCACACAGAAGATGCTTTAGCTGAGAATCGAACAGGACAACATCTTACTGTGAGGCGACAATGCTACCGCAGCACCACCACCGCAGTACTAGCTCATATTCCTGGAATCCAATATACATTAACAAAAGTAAATCTTCCTCTATTAATTTCTAATGTTACTGAACAGAAAATTCCCTTCTCATCATTGTATGATCCAATAATCTTAGGCATGGGCAGAGAATAGCAACCCCTTCTCATTTTCTGATTACAGTGAGAACTAACTAACACAGAATATGTCTTAGTATTAAGTCTGTCTATATCTGCCTGCAATAAATGTGTCTCCTGTAAAAATATAAGCTGGAAATTAAAGAATTATAACTACCTGTTTAAACTCTGTCTATTCTAACCATTATTTAAACCATTAATGTTTACAGAAATACACTTAAGAGTTGACATATAAAAGGTTTAACAAATATACTAGAAATGTTTTCATAGTTTCAAAGTAATGACAGTAACATTGAGACACTTTTAAAACCAGCAGCTTAATATTAGAACTTATATATTCAGTGAGATCCAGATTTTAATGTATAAATATTAATAACAATAGTAGACACCCAAAAATAATAAAATTTAACCAAAATGTGAAACATAAAAATTGAAAATTCCTCAAACCCCTCATGGAGTCTAAAACTCATTATTTGGATATAACAACTATCCAGATATTCTCACTCATCAACAAGATTGAGGGTACTCCCACCCTGCTACTTACATAAAATTATAAGTCTAAATTTCAGAATAGAAAACCAGTGTTCCCATTCTTTACTGGTCATATGAATAGTTATGAAACTTTTATCATCTAGAATATTCTATATTAGCATCTTAATAAATGCATATCTATATTTCAAACAGAAATATTATATCACTAACTCTATTATATCTGTTCCTTATTATATGTTATTGTAAACCTATACAGAAATACATATACAAATGCATTTATATTTTTAACTAATAACCTAAGCCAGACAGTTATAATATCAAATTCAACATTTTGTAAAGTTCTATGTTGTATGGAACTCAAATCATTTAATATCCAATTTCATATTATTCTGATGCTTGAAATAATCCTATTAATTGAATGAACCATAAACAGCTTAGATTTACACTTCAGATTATCAAGAAAAAAATTAATTTCAGACTCTCTTTATATCAAACAGTGTAAATATGAAAACAGTTGTTCAAAATAAAATGATATTCAACTAATTAATCTCTCATTCTGATAAGAAGGTCAATTAGAGAAAAGAACCTGTAAATGTTTATTATATTGCTTATATTTGTTATCCTTTGATAACTCTTTTTAGAAAGGCTAACAGTTTCTTTCCTTTAACTATTAAATCCAAGTGCATTGATAGTATCTAATGTATAAAACCTGAGGTCTACCCTCTGTGATTTGATTGTCAGCAAATCCTCATTAGCATATCTGGGTCTGAAGTCAGTTTGGTGTTCTTAAGACTTCAACAGAAAGTTTATACTAACAAGACAGTTTACATAGAAAAACATCCAAGATGTGCACTTTGAATCAGCACTCAAGTCAAGCAGATCACAATCCCCCCCAATAGCAAACACAACCATGTAAAAGAAAAAGCTGTCAAGCCACATCAATTCCCCATCCCTCACATCGTAACACATGCAGACATCCCAATGGTCAGCAAATAAAGAAACCAGGCAGCCACACGACAACAACTAGCCCAACTTCAGCTTAGACAAACCAATCAAAACTCAACAGCAGGGTCATATCAGAACTACCATACCACCAATGAAAAAGTGATCTTGCATACAGTTTCCTCAATAAAGATCACACAATCATCACTTACCTACACAGGCACTCAATCTTCTTTGAACTGCCATTCAAAAATCATAAGCCCGATCTCTTACTCAAAGCTGCCCAATCTCAAAATGTCACTCACCCAAATTACAAACACACTTCATCCACAGCAAGCTTCAGCACAAGCAAAGCAATCAAAAGGAAAAAGCATGTAACACTTTATTTTACTGCTTGTATTTTTCTTCTTCTGATAATTCCATGTAGCAGCAGTTCTCAACTAACAAAATTGGGTGTAACCATAGCAACTAATGAATAAACATGAGACCCACCCTCAGTGATTTGACTGGCAGCATGATCTCATTAATATGTCAGGACTCCACTGCCAGCGTAGTGACATCAAGACCTCTGTGGGAAGTTCAAATCATCAAAACAGTTCACAGAGAGAAACTTTATGGATCTGCATGTTCAATCCATGCTCAAGCTCAGCAGATTACAATCTTCATCCACATTAAACTTTTTCAAAAAAAAAGAAAAGAAAAAGGAAGGTTGCTAAGCAGCAACAATTCCCACACCCTCCCTCTTACTGTCATATTTGCAGATGCCTCAACGTTCCAAGAAACAGGAAAGGAAGCAAATAGTCACACCACTGTAATGAGCCCAACATCAACACACAAAAACCACTCACATCTCAGTGGGACCACACCAAAGAGAAAGACTACTTCCCAAATAAATAGCTATCCCATTATATATCATATTATCACCAGAAACATATAGAAGCATACACTCTACTTTCAACTACTATCCACATGCACAAGACCAGGTCCTCACCCCTAGCTGCCAAATCTCAAAACATCCCTCAACATATTACTAACACATGTATCAGTTATAAACATCAACTTTAGGCATGCAACCAAACAACTAGGAACAGTTAGAGGGCAAAGAAAGGTAAAAATAAAAAAAGAAAGATACATTATGTGCTGGAGACAATATCTCTCTAAAAACAGATTATTGGCATTAGCAGCAAACAGCTTGGCATATTTGATTCCATAATAAAGGCTAGATCAAATTAAGTTATTATGTAAGGACTAGATATTTTGCATTTTACTCAATAAACCAGCATAATGAAGTTATGATAGCAAGTTAAAAATTTGAAGTTAGATTTTTACAATATCTCAATGCAGTCATGAATCAAAATCAAAGGCAAACAACTACCTCCAAAAATGAGGCAAAAAAGACCCAGAAAGTAAATATCTATTAATAGATAGAGTTGTTAAAGGAGAAGATGGTTATTTTAATAATTTATGAGTGATAAGAATTATTCAATTATATAGACTAAATATTAAAATGTTATTGAAATTAGATATAGATGACTTTATAAAGAAAACAAAATTATGTTATTATAGGGAAATTCCTGACTCTCTTTACCTCATATGAAACAGTTGAATGCAACTTATTCTTGTGTATTAAGTACAAAAATTAAATTAAAAAATAGACAACCATTGTTATACCTAGTAAAAATTAAGTGATATTAAGTTATTTGTCGCTTAATTTCTTCTTTTTTCATTAGCTTTCCATCCTGCTTTTTCAGTCTGTCTCTTTGAGGAAACACAGCTTCCGTCCATATTTTGCACTTGTTTTAAAATATTTTTTGTTAGTAGCTATGACAAAGCAGCATTAGGGTTTTCAAAAATCTTCACATTTTCAGGGAGAAAAAATCTTCAGTCTGGCTGGGAATAGTAGATTAACCTTAATTTAGTCTTTCTTAATTCTCTAATTAGAGGCAAAAAAATCTTTTAGAGATGACTGTTGCTGAACAATCATTGTCAAACAAATCGTTTTGTCATCTATTTTGAGTGGAGATTTTGCCCAGGCAGTTTTAAGAATTAATTCTTTGTCTTGAGAAGAAGAAAAAAATCTCACTATTTTAGATGTTGGAGAGAAATTGTTCTTTGAGGAGGATAGTTGAAGGCCAGTGTGCTTTCTCAATTCCGAATGACATTGTTTCAAGTAGGTCTAATAAGTTTGAGAGCCAGGATGTCAGAAAGATTACCATGTTTTTCCCTTCTATTTCCTATGGTAAACAAAAGATATGGGTATTATTTCTAAAGGACCTGTTCTCTAGGTCATCATTTCTTATCAGCAAAAGTTTTTTTTGTTTCAATAAAAACTCAGTGTTGTTTTCATCTTCATTTAGTCTACCTTCTATGTCATTTAAAGAATCCATGATACAGCACATTTATGACTTCTATTGTTGAAGATATTCCTGAATTTGATTAATTTGTTTTGAGCATTTTTCTTTAACGTTATCTAATTTAGTGTCCATTTTATCCATCTTCAAGGATAACTCCTGAATATTTGTGAGAATTGGCTGAAGTTCTTTTTTAAAGAATGAGTCTTGTGAAGTTGCTTTTTAATGACTCATTTCCAGACTGGATGCTTGAATAAATTTTTAGATAAGTTTTTGACTGGAAAATATTTGAAAATTAAAAAAGAAATCCTTGAAATAATCCTGGAGAATACTTAAAATTAGTTAAAATACCTCTTTATAAACAGGATTGTTTGGAAGATTAATTTCTTGTCAGTAATATAAGAAGTATCAGAGCAAAGGAATCTGCTGCTACTCAGTCAGCATCCTAGCCACAACCCTCCTGCCCCCATTTCTGGCTAAGTGTTGTTTTTTTGCTGTTAATGTTAACAAGTGTCTACTGGCTTTTTGCTCTGAGATTCAAAAGTAGCACCTATTTTTTCCATACTGTGTACAATTCTGGCTAAGTGTTGTATTTCTGCTGTTAATGTGTAGCAATTATATTAGTACGTTTCTACATTTTTTTTTTTTTTTTTTTTGCTGTAGGATTCAGTGAAACCATCTAATTTTGCTTTATGTACAGCACAGCTACAGTATGCAACTTTGTAATGTGTTACCATCTGGTTAAGTGTTTTTAATGTTCTGGTAATGCCTACCATATATATTTGTATGGTTGTTCTTGCGTCTAATGAAGGTTTCAACTTTAGTACCTGATTTTATGTTTTATGAACAGCACAGTTACTGGATAGTCTAGTCAATTGTTAAAATATATGAGAGTTCTGTTTGTAAAAAGAGTTTGGTCATTGCCTAGTTTATTTTATATATGTTACAAACTCAAGCTACTTGTTCTAAAGTGCTTAAATATCGCATTTACAGACTATATGCTGTGTAGCAAAAATGGGGAACTAACTGAGATAGGCATGCTACCTGTCCTTCTAAAATCTGTAAACCTCCATCTCAATAATCCCACACTTGCATAACAGCACATATCTATTGTTATTTTATTTTCTCTCTGTCCTTCTAAAGTGTGGAAGCCTCCATTTTTGTTTTTTAGTAATCCCAAACTTGCATACCTAGACATAGCTCCTATTAGCTTCCAGTTTAAATGCTATAAAGCAGAAAAGCAAAACTGAAATATAGTGCACTACTCATGTGAGCAAAACACGACTTAATGCAGTAGAGTATAGACAAATAGTACTTTAGCTACCTAGTTAAACCATAAAACAATCCTAATTATTTTAATTTCAGTCCCCACCCCAGTGTACCAAGCACACAATATATCTGACAATTGCTGCTGAAATGTGAACATATCACACTGCCAAAAGAACTTTTACAGTTGAATTTCACCTCCAGCTGCAAAAGTTCAAAAGAAACAATACCATCAGTTATAATCTATGCAAGGCAATTTCCAAGACTTAAACTAAACTTAATTGTTTTCCTTTACTTATGCAGTAGTCTGTTTTGTACTGTAGTGTTGAATCCACTGGAAGGACACCCAACCCCCACCCATAGGCGTTTTACTGATGAATGTGAAGCTAAATAAACACTTTAACATATTTTACTCTAACAGTGTAAAATTTCCCTGGAAAGGCAATAAAAAGCCCATCACCATACAATTATATGCTGTGATGCAAGTCAAGTATTAGAGTTCAGAGACCTTCTCCTTGTATACATAAACATTCTGCCTAATCTGTGGGGGAGTAATTGCATTCCATTGAAGTACATGATTGGTCCTCACCTCATCTCAGTTGTTTCTCCAGCTACTATAGCATTATTTCAAGCCAAAGTCACTGCAATATTGCCTTTTGCAATTAACTTAGTTGTATGTTAATGGTGATTTCCCAGCTTGTGTTACTATTTTTAAATTTATCAGGATTTGCCTTACCTCCTATTTTGCTGCAGTTTTATAGATAATTTTCCTGATAGTTACTCCACCATGGGCCAACCCACTACGTTCACTCTGTTCACTGGCCCTACCTCAATTCTCACCCACCACCACTCCCACACTTCTACCTTACTTACTCCACCTTCTTTACTCTCCCTCCTATCTTGTGCCTAACTTTCTATCCAATCATACACTGTTATCTTATACCATCTCCACCCATTTCTGTTCTAAATTCCTAATCAAATCACTCTGCTTCCTCCCCATAAAACCTACCTATTCTCCACACTATTATTATAGTTCATTACCTCACCTAACCATACTGCAAGATTTTCACAGCAATAACCATAATATTTCCTTCGTGTATTCCCTTGTTCACTGTCTTCCTCTCATTCCTAACATCACCACCAGTACTAGTATTAAATAAGAACACCTCAACCATTACTTCACCCTCACTTATCAACCATCTTGCCACTAGCTACTCAGAAATCTCTTCAAGCTTATTTACCACAACTCCATTCCCCCAAATATTAAAAATTGTCAGTCCCAATGTTAATGTAATCTTTCTTCCCATCTCTGCTAAAAATGCCATAATAAGCAAACCTTCTTTCTCCACATTACATCAATGTGGTGACATCTTTCCCAATCCAGGTCCCAATCAAAGTCCAAACCATAGAATATACTCTAAAATATTAAAAATAGTTACTCTAAACATTAGAAGCATATGCAGCAAAATCACAGATCTTCATGGATGGATGATCCAACACAACCTAGACATCCTAGCGACACATGAGACATGGTTAAATCCTGAAATAAAAGATGATGATGAAATATTACTCATAGGTTCATAGGTTCATAAGTTGGTACTAGGCTATCAGCCCTAAGGCCAATGCAAGCCTAGCCATAACAATTCCCTGGAAATTTTTTCCCACAATATTTACTTCTCTGGGCCCCTGTCTAGCAGGGTGACTGACATAATCCCCGGGGTGAATTTTCTATCTCCCATCCAATCATCAAGGTTCCTTTTGAAGAGGGCCAATGAGGTGCTCTGCTTGACATGTATGGGCAGTCTATTCCAGAGTATGGGGAGTCTCTGGGTCAGGAACCTATCTCTCCAGCATGTTTTGTTCAATGTGATGATAAGGTTTATATCCCTGGAGCGTGTGGCTCTGAGGGATTTGGATTTCTTTAAGTGGAGCTTGTCCAACAGCTCAGGGTTTGACATGGCCTTGTATGTTAAGCAGAGATCACCTCTGAGTAGACGATATGCCACCGAGTATAGCTGGAGTCCTTTTAGATGGTCAGCATATGGCATCTGCTTTAGGCCTGTGATTCTTTTAGTGAGGTATTTCTGTGTCCTTTCCAGCTGTTGCAGATGTCTTGTGAGGCACATACCAAATGGGGCATTATACTCTATAATGGGTTTAATGAGGGATGAGTACAGTGGGACAATGACCTCCTTTTTTCTGGATGAAAAGCCCTTAGTGATGAGGTGTGGCATGTAGAAGGATTTCCTGACTGTTGTGGCGATGTGGTTATCGAAAGTGAGACCACTATCCACTTGTGTCCCTAAGTCTCTCATCACACTTTCGATGTTTAGTGTCCTGCCACCTATGTGGTAGTTCATGGGTACATGTTTTTTTCCAAAGGGGATGACTATACATTTCTTGGCATTAAGCTTGAGCCCATGGCTCTGGCACCAGGCATCTGTTTCTGTAAGGCCCTTTTGTAGAATATCCACATCATTTGGGGATTCAATAATGGCTCACAGTTTGCAGTCATCTGCAAACTTTGTTAGCCAGAGTCCCTTAATGTTGGCCTGTACTTCAGAGAAGTAGATGCCAAACAAGAGTGGCCCCAGGACTGAACCCTGAGGTACTCCACTTGTCACTTGTCTGGAGCTGGATTTGGAGTTGGCTACTTTTACAGTCTGGGTTCTGTCAGTAAGCTAGTTGGCAACCCATCGAGTGACGTAGGGATTTATGCCCAGCTTATTAAGTTTATCTATTATTCCAGAGTGGGGGATGGTGTTGAAGGCCATGGCGAGGTCCAGATAGGCTGTGTGGACCTCCTTACCCTCGTCCACACTCTGGAGACTGATTCAAAGAAGTCAATCAGATTCAGGAGACAAGATCAGCCCTTCACAAACCCAAACTGGGTGGGGTCCAGTGTCTGGAAGTTGCCAATGTCTTTGTTTATAAGTTCCACGATAATGCGTTCCATGCCCTTGCAGATCAGGCTTGTCAGACTGATGGGACGGTAGTTCCTGGGATCCAAGGTGGATCCTCCCTTGTGGAGCGGGATAACTGTAGCTGTGCGCCACTCAGTGGGTACTAAGCCTGAGGTGAGGCTATGATTAAACATGTCACTTAGGTGGGGTGCCAGTTCATTTTGTAGTTCATGTAGTACACAGCCTGGGATGTCATCTGGTCCCATGGATGCTGTATTCTAAGCTTTGGAGAGTGCTGTTTCTACCTGTGTGGCTGTGATTATCGGAATTTGGCAATCTTTTGGTATTGACATGGGCCCTTTAGGGGGTGAGAGGGGAGTGAAGTTGGCACTAAATTTATCTGCCAGGATATTGGCAATATCCTTGGGATCAGTATATTTAATGCCATTCTGTTGTAGTTTAGAGCAGATCTGAGCATTGCCATTTAGATTCTTGACATAACTATAGAATGCCTTGTGGTTGTCTTTGGAATCTTTGGTAATTTTATTTTCGTAACTAGCTTTTGAGGATTTTATGAGGGATCGCAGCTTTTTACTGAGGCTGGTGAGGGAGTTTTTTGCATCCTGAGATTTTCCTGTTTTCTGCAACAGTTTCTTCCTTCTGTTGTATAGTTTGTTTATAGCAGGGGACCACCAGATTAGCTTCCTTTTTTTGGAGAAGAGCATCTTGGTTCTATTTGGGATGGCATGATTCATGCACGAGTGGATGTGCTCATACAGTACCTTAATGTAGGATTCTGCAGTCGAACTTCCAGATCCTGTCTGCATGGGTGTTGTGAAGTTTGTCACTTTTGACTCCCTGGTTATAATATTATTAGGCTCAATAGAAAACATAAAAAAATCAGGTGAAATAGCAATCATCTTTCCAGATATGCTCACAGTGATTCCCAATACAGGCACAATCCCAAATTTTGGGAAAGCAGAAATTCTAATCTCATTCCTAAAATGCATATGGCTGGTGATGTGCAAGTGCTGATTAATGTGTAATTTTTTTTTTTTTTTGCTTAAATGGATGTTTGCGTTGTTTACAGGTTATAAACCTATTTCTGCCAACCAATCTCAAGCTCCATGCCTGAATTGCCTAGCTCAGCTAATTCCCATAATTAACTGATATATGTTTTACATTTATCCATTTAACTGCATTATTTCTGTTATCCATAATCGGCTGTCTTGCATGTCACCGAGATGTACTTGTTCTCCTTACCCCTTCCTATTTTTCTCTGCCACCACTTACTTACATTGTACTATAAATTGGTTCTCTATTTCTTAGCAGTTGGCAATATTTATTAGATTTCTCTATATTCTACCTTCTTTAATTTTGATAGTTTTGCCAGCTCTTCTTACCTTCATATCTATACTTAATCCGGCTCCTGTCTCATCATTATTTTTCATCTATATTAAACCTGTACACATATTTTATACACAGTTTCAGTCCAAATAACTAGTGTAGCTCTCTTATCCTTAATTCCTTCTATTTTACTTGTGTATTTATTGGCCACTTTTTAATTACATTTGCCTTATCTGTCTATCATATACTCTTTCAGAATTCCCCTTTCCTTTAGCTTTTTTCCCAATACATAGCTTTTAATATCCAGTGCAATAGTTCAACATGTAGCTAAGCTGCTATACCTTACTGATTGTTTTTGCAGTGAGATGAGCAGCTGCAACTGGGTCCTGCTTGCTCTGTTTCCCCTCACTTCTTTCTGGCTCACTCTGCTCCCCTACCCTACCCCCAATTCCCACCCACCCCAGTACATCTACATTTATTTTCAACTTACTACACCTACTAGTTACCAACAGCCAATCAAAAACCCATCCACATAACCCCTACCCATACTAAACACACCAAATATCCACTCTTTCACATATCAGTACACTAACTTACCTTCTAGTTCCCCATAATCAACCTGCCAGTAGTCTTTTCACTTCACCCCCATTTTCATCTTTCATAAATAGTATACCTCAACTCACCTACTTATCAATTAGCTTTTCTCTTCTAAATGAATGAAACCCAAACCTAAGTTCCACAAAATGTTATTCTTGTACATAATTCCCATGATACTCCTTACCATAGCCACTCACCTAACATCCTAGCACAGGCAGGTAGCCACCACTTTCTTCTCACCTATCACTTCATTTCCTCTCCCACACCACATAAAACCCATAAACTTTGAGACAGCATCAGACCTCTGTAATACTACATATACACAACATTTTCCATATTGATATGCACACCAATATACTACATCCCAAAACCAATACTAGAACTCTCAAACCCACTCTTATATTTAGTATCATATCTCAAACTTAGTGGTGACAATTACCCAAATCCTGGCCCCAAAATCGAACAATACAAACCTCACATTCCACCTACATTTCAGCCCCACAGTGAAATAAATACTTCCCTTAAGGGTTCTAACCTATTACTCCTTGACATGATACTCAGGAGCCTAGCTAATAAGATACATGAATCCCATGCTAGTCTCTCACACACTACTTCCCTGACATCACAGTACTAACAGAAACCTGGCTGAAAACAGAAATAAACAACAAAATTCTACCCCCAGGTTATAGCATTCACAGACTTGACAGAATAAATAAGTGTGGAGATTGAATAGCCATTATTTATACAAATAATTTCAAATTAGAATGCCCAGAACCAACACGTTTCCATATTCAACAATGCTGAAATACTATTTAGTAAACTTGAAATAAATTCCAATAAATACCTAACCATTATATTTTATTTATTTATTAATTTATTTACATTTATTAACTG
Source organism: Protopterus annectens (assembly GCF_019279795.1). Taxonomy (NCBI): domain Eukaryota; kingdom Metazoa; phylum Chordata; order Ceratodontiformes; family Protopteridae; genus Protopterus; species Protopterus annectens. Next base: position 1,737,473,371 of record NC_056729.1, on the reverse strand, counting down.
GGTTAGTCCAATTGAGCCAGGGATCCATTTTCAGTGGAGACCCAAGGAGAAAAGCTCCAGAAAAGTAACAATCTTATAAAAGATAAAGAACAGATACATAGGATAAATTGTCTACAATTTACAGCTGTGGATTCATTAAAGCTGTGAAAATATTATTACAAAGGGAAATCATAAATGAAATACATTCTCAGTATAGGAATATACATTCTTCCCAGAAATACCCTTACTATAATAGAAGAAATTTGGCACTAGTCTTACTCAATATTTTCTCAGAAAACCATCATAATGGATTACTTTAACAATGACTGGTTCTCCTACAGCTCGGAAAACCCCAATAAATGCATTAACTTACATGGTTTCACCCAAGTAATACTATCAGCAATGAGAGTTGACAAAGCAACCAAACGATAATCAACTCTAGGCTGGATCTTAACAAACAAACCATTACACGCTTATCACTCAGGCTGCCTCCCTGACAGTATCACTGACCACCTCCCTACCTACCTACTTAGATTACATCTTCACTCTCTCAGAAATACTATCTATTGATAAATCTGTAACAAAAAAAACTTTAAATCTCAAGCCTTCATCTCCATGTTCGAATTCTGCAACTGGACCCTACTTAGATCACTTCCCCTAGATTCCACTGTAGGTTACTTTAGTACCACTTTCCTGATAAACATATTAAATAAACTACCACCATGCAGATCCATAACAGTAAAATCAAATTCTGTTCCTTGGCTAATAAAATACAGCAAACAATTACTTAGAGATAAATCCTGGGCACAATACATACCAGCAAAACTCAAGTCAACTTAGAATACTATGGGTATCTGAGATCAAAAATGACAAAAAACTACTATAATGAAATTCAGCAGAAACATCAAAACAACCCATAAATATTCTTGTCAGCTATAAACAAACTCCTCCAACTTGGCCAGCCTTTGGCATCAACCCCAACAACTACAAGCAATATAGTAAGTATAGCTACACAATTCAGCACACACTTTACTAATTCTATACTATCACTTACTAAGAATAACAGCAATGCTTCTCTAACTATCCCAACCATATCCAATAAAACCACTAATACCTTCCCCTTTAAACTCATCCAAATCAATAACATAAAAATTGGTCAACAAACCAACAAACTTAAACCTGCAACCCTAGTAGCTGACAACTTACTTACAGAATACCTTAAACTAGCAGCTGACATGATCTCCTGTCCTATCTCCATTCTGATTAACTGCTTTATCACAGAACACTACATTCCCATAATTTGGAAAATATCATGCATCCTCCCACTACACAAGGGAGGGAACTCTACTGAACTCTCCAGCTACAGACCCATAGCAATTCTATATCCCCTAGTGACAATACTATAAAAATGTCTTCACACCCAACTCATGAACTACCTCTTATCTAACAATCTCCTAACAGATACACAACACGGTTTCTGGGTCAATCATAGTACCACAGCTGCCCTTCTAAGTTTCTCAAATGCAATTGGACAACACAGAAATGAAAGTAAACTAGTAGTGTCCTTCTTTTTGGACCACTCCGAAGCATTCAACACCATTTCTCACTAGAAAATTGTCACTGAACCCTCTGCCCTAAACCTCAGCCACTCATCTCTTTTATGGTACCATAACTACCTAACTGGCCAACAACAAGCAGTCAAATGACACCAAGAGCTCTCTACTGTCCTGCCTGTCATCATGGGAGTCCCCCAGAGCTCAGTTTTAGGTCCCCTGCTCTTTAGTATTTTTGCCAATAAACTTCACATTGCAATCTGCCTCACCTCCATAGTTCAGTATACAGATGACTCTACACTCATCTGAGCTACTCCTATGCTACCACAACTTGAAGAAATGACACAAAAAAATTTCTCAGCTCTGGAATCCTGGCTGTCAAACTCAGAAGTGGCTCTCAACCCAAACAAACCTAAACTAATTTTGTTTGGACCCAATAAATCCTTTGATTGTTTATTTTCCTTTCTTATCTATTCCTCGAACAATACCATAATAGCTACTGTATCTAAGATGAAACTGCTCGGTGATCTAATTCACAATAACATGAAATTTGATAAAAATCTATCTCAGATCATAAAAAGGCACACATAAAACTAGGAACACTATTTAGAATCAAACTATATCTCACCAACGATACAAAACAGTCTATTGCCAGAACCCATCTACTCTCTACTCTGTTTTATACCTCTCCAATGTTTACCAACCTAAAAAAAACATATTTAGCAAAACTAGAAGCTTGCTACAATGAAATAGCCAAATTTGCAACAAATTCCCATACAGATCCCACCACTGCTCTGCTCTTCGACAACTTAACTGGTTAGAATTATCTCAGTAACCTATACCCAGCTTAGCACTGCCCAGAGCCTTATATACCAACCAGGTAAGTGCCCTGCACTTCAAAATCTACTTCAGCCCTACACTAACAATTGGGTCCTTCATTCCTCAAACAAATATCTACTACAAGTTATGAATCCCAACAATAGTGCAAGGTATTGTCTCTACTCTAACTACATCTCCAGAATTTGGAGCACTATCCCTTAACCTATCTTAACTGCACCTAGCCCCAAACATTTCAAAAAACAACTTAAGACTTACTTGATCAATACCTGGCTTTGCTCATGCTCTAGTTCTGGCTGAATCCTATTTTTTCTGTATATTAGCTTCTCATACCTATATTCGTCTAACCTTTCTGAGCAACAAATAGAATTCTACAATACTCTTTACTATCTTAATCTCCTCTCCCTCAACAAAGCCTATATCCTCATTCCATATTCCTCAACAGTAATCCATACCTTTCTTCTCTCTCCCCTTCTCAGACTACTGAGTGTAGTTCATCTTTTCACTGCTCTATCTTGATCTAACCCCTAACCTACCATTCTTCTACCTGGGATTCACATTACCTATTATTTCCCTTTCACATGTTCACCAACTCTTCATTACTACCCTTTCTCCTAGATAATGTTTCTCCAGTACTTCTTCCTTATTCTTGCCCTACAGTATACTCTTTATAGTCTGCACCCACCACCTATATTCCCTCCTCTCCATTCACAACCCTATCTACAAGTCCTAGAAAATAAGCTCTCTATTATATCAATATTTATTTAACTAAATAGAATACTTCTGCATGCATCATACAATTGTAATGCCCACATTTACCATTGGAATCTAATGTTTGTAACTTATAAGCAAGTTTGTTCTAACCAATGTAGGTAAATGTTTGCTTTATCCATTAATGTGAATCCCTTGGTCTATATGAAATGTTTAAAATTGCTGTGTAACAATCTATGTAAACAATGTAATTAATGTAGTTTTGCTATTTTTCTTGGAGCTTTTCTCCTCGGGCCTCCACTGAAAATGGGCACTCACCCAACTATACTTTACCAGTAAACATAAACAAGCGTCAAATAATAAAAATTAATAGAGCCAAGAGCATATGCATTGCTGTGCTATATATCCTCCCAGGACAGAAAATTGCAATACTTGAAAACATACTATCCTGGATAACAGATACAATCACACATTAAATTATCCTCCTGGGTGATGTAAACATTTTTGGGCAGTTTTTATCTACAAATTCAGCAATCAACAGCATGAAACTCTTTGGATTCACTCAACGTATTAATACATCAACAGAATAAGGCAAAAATAACTCCCAACAATCTATCTTAGATCTAATTTTACCTCCTCAGGTACCCTCCCTGATACGCTGTGATCACCTGACAGTTTATACCCACAGGAGTATTGCACAACTAACAAAGGAACATAACCTCAAAACTACCTACAATCTCTCCAAATTCACCAAGCGTCTTTCAGTGAAGCTCTGAAGGCAGTTAACTGATTTATCCTAAAAAGGTTCACCTTAAATTATGCAGTTGAATACTTCAATGTAGAAATTTAAAGGTAGCAATTTATAGTAGGTAGATTATTGGAGTATTATTTGTTCTTATCAGATTGAAGAAAGTTAGTATAAGGTAGATTAGATGAAGCTTATTTATAGAGGGCTGGAAGGGATGAACTATATTGGAAGAATAAGGGTAATGCTGCTCAACGCCAGAAGTCTAAATCTCAAGATGCAGGCACTTGATGCACTCCTCAGCATGGAGAACATTGACGTCTGTGCAGTAACTGAAACCTGGTTCAAGGCTCCTGAGAGCACCCCAGCGCTACCAGGCTATACCTCATATCATGCTTTTCTGCCCCAAAACCCGGGTCGAACCACAAAGGGAGGGGGAGTGTCCATATTCATAAAGGACACCCACACCTCCAGGTTAGTAGCAACACATGAAGCATCAGAGACCATACAGGTGCAACTAACCATAGGCAAAACTGCTATACAACTGGTAGCATGTTACAGACCACCCTCCCAATCTCAAGAACCCCACTCAGCCTTCCTGAAGACATTGGAGGATATGAATGTATCACAAAATACCATCATACTGGGAGACTTCAACTACCCAAACATAGATTGGGTACATTATTCTAGCCCTAATACCCTAGCCCAAAGGTTCCTGGAATTCATAAATTCAAATGCACTGGAACAACTAGTCACCTCTCCCACTAGGAGAGATAATATACTAGACCTGATCATCACAAACATGGGGACAAAATGCTCCACACTGGAAATATACCCCTCACTAGTGAGATCTGACCACAAACTAATCACCCTGGATATACATATCCCACCTCCACCCCCAGCACAAAAGACCACAGTGAAAACTTCTCAAAAGCAGACTTCACTCTTCTTAAGACTGAGATGGTATCCTTTAAGCCCACTGTGCCAGTGGATACCACATCCCACAATGCCGAATCCTTCACAAATGCTTTCTATGGACATCTCCAAGAATGCATGGATCATGCAATCCCAAACAAATCCAAGTCCCTCTCCACCAAATGTAAGCATCCTGTCTGGTGGACCTCAGCCATAAACAAATTGTATAACAAAAGAAGGAAGCTACTGCACGCCAGAGCGAAATCCCATGAAGGGAAGACATCTCTGATCAACATTAGCAGAAAACTGCGTTCTCTCATAAAAACATCCAAGGCAAACTTTGAGAGAAAAATCACTAAGGACACTAAAGATAACCACAAAGCCTTCTTCAGCTATGTTAGAAACCTGGGCGGAAATCCTCAGATATGCTCAGAGTTGGTTCACAACAACAAAAATACACTGAACCCACAGATATTGCTAACATTCTGGCTGACAGGTTCAGTGCAAATTTCTCGCCTCCTTCACCCCCAAAAGAAGAAATACTTATCCTAGCTGAATGTAATCTCCCTGTCATCTCAGATGTCCAAGTGAGAACCGCCCTAAACAAAGCAAAAAACACAGCATCAATGGGACCTGACGGTATCCCGGGGTGCGTGTTACGTGAACTCCAAGAGGAGCTAAACCCACACATAAAAATGCTATTTAACCTTAGCCTTACTTCGGGATATGTACCTGAACACTGGTGTACAGCAACAGTGGTCACACTCCACAAGGGGAGTGCCTCTACAGACCCTGGAAACTACCGCCCCATAAGCTTAACTAGCCTGGTCTGCAAAGCTATGGAAAGAATCATTATGGAACTCATAAACAGAGACATAGGGGACCTACAGACACTTGACCAAACCCAGTTCGGCTTTGTAAATGGCAGATCCTGCCTTTTAAACCTGGTTGACTTTTTCAAAACAGTCACTAGAGCGATTGATGAGGGCAAAGCAGTCCATACAGCATACCTGGACTTGGCTAAGGCCTTCAACACAATACCCCACTCAGGCATCATAGATAAGGTAAACAGCTTAAAAGTAAACCCTTATGTCACTAGATGGGTTGCAAACTGGCTAAAGGACAGAACCCATAAAGTTAAATTCACTGGAACAATGTCAGACTCAAAGCCAGTCACAAGTGGTGTTCCACAGGGATCTGTCCTGGGACCCCTCTTGTTCAGCATTTATTTCTCAGATGTTAAAGCAAACATGGGAGGGCTGTGGCTAACAAAGTTTGCAGATGACTGCAAACTAGGTGCCATAGTCGATACACCAGCAGACACACACATCCTACAAAAAGGCCTCACTGAAACGGACAACTGGTGCCGTAGTCACGGCCTTAAAATAAATGCCAAAAAATGTATAGTCATTCCTTTTGGAAAAAACAAAGTACCCACAAATTATCACATAGACAGCAACCCACTGAGTACGTTAAAAGTAATCAGAGACCTAGGGACCCAAATAGACAGCGACCTCTCATTTCACACCCACGTTGCCAAAGTGGTTAGAAAAACATTCTACCTTGCACACCTCATCATGAAGGGATTCACATCCAGATCCAAGGATGTCATTGTACCCCTATATTCCTCCCTCATCAGACCCATGATTGAGTACAATACCCCATTTGGTATGTACCTCACCCGGCACTTGCAACAGCTGGAGAGACCACAAAAGTACCTCACCAAAAGGATCAAGGGTCACCAACATATGTCTTATTCTGCCAGACTAAAGAAACTTCAGCTCTATTCAGTAGCATACCGCCTGCTCAGAGGTGATCTCTGCCTGACGTACAAGGCCATGTCCAATCAGGATCTGATGGACATGCTCCACCTCAAAAAATACAAATCCATCAGGACCACAAGAGCTAAAGACTTAAACCTCGGCACAAGTATGAATAGGACATGCTGGAGGGATAGATTCATAACCCAGAGGCTTCCCATGCTTTGGAACAGGATCCCATTAGGCAAAGCCCCTCACTGACTCTCTTCAAGAGAAATCTTGATGAGTGGATGGGAGATCGTAAGTTTACCCCAGGGGTCACATCTGTGTCACTGCTAGACAGGGGCACAGTAAACTAATTCTATTATATAAGGGGACCTTCATTGTGTCACTACTAGACAGAGGCACAGTATTCTAGATTTATTCTGTACATTTTTGTACCATTTCATGGGGTGGCAAAAGCCACATCACTATGGCTAGGCTTACAAATGCCCCAGGGCAGATAGCCTAGTACTATACTATGAAACTATGAAACTAAGAAAGCAATTACATTTCCAGGTAGAGGAGAGGTGGGAATTAAGCTGAGTTTTAAAGTTTTCCTTGTTCTGCATTGTTCTTAGGGTAGGGGAAGAGAATTACAGTTTTTGGCTAAGGAGAAAGAGAGGAGTAGTTGCCCTGGTGTACACTTAGGTTTATGAACTGTAATTAAGTTTTGTTGTGTAGATCTAAGAGTTCTATTGGGAACATAGGGGAGAAGGATGTTTGAGAGGGCTGGGCATTTAGTGGGGTTGAAGAGTAGTCTGTGAACTGTGATGAGTTGGAGGTAGTCCAGATAGTTAGGGAGTTCTAGCCAGTTTAGAGAGCGAAGGGCAAGACAATGATGGGAGGAGTTTTTGGTGTTAGTGGTGAATTTGGAAATTTTGTTATAACAGTTTCCTAGTTTGAAAAATGGGAAACAGATAGATTGGTTTGTAGGGTAGTGCCATACATTAGGGAGGAAAGGAGGTAAGTAGAGTGCGCCTGGTATGGACTGAGAAGAAGCGGTTGTTCCTGTATAGCATGCTGAGTTTTTGGAGGGTTTTCTTTATATTTTGAAGAATATGATAGTCAGATTTTAGGTGCTCATCTATGATTACACCCAGCAATATGGCATGGGGGACAATTTGGATAGGAGAGTTGTTTTGGCTTAGAATTTGGAAAGAGGTTTTATCAAAAGGGAAGGATTTTGATGGTAGGAACATTAATATTTTAGATTTGGTTGCATTTAGGGAGAGGTGCTTTTGGTGCACCCAGGCCTCGGTGGTTGAGAAGGCAATTTTTGTATTAGTTAGAAGTTCAGGTACATTGATGGCAGTGCAGACTAGAGTTGAGTTGTCAGCATATTGGATAATTTTGATGTTAGGAATATCAGATTGAAATGTATTGATAAAAATATTGAACAGCATTGGACCAAGAATAGATCCTTGATGTACGCTGGTTGGGGTGAGGAGAAAAGAAGAGATACCTTTTTCCATTTCACAGCCTGAGACCTGTCAGAAAAGTAGCTTGAGAACCAGGAGAGAGTATTTTGAGAGTGATTTAAGTTTGAGAGATGGCCCAGAAGATGGGTATGGGAAACTTTATCAAATGCCTTGGAGAGATCTAGAAGCACTGTGGATACTATTTTCCCGGAATCTCGGGCACGATTGACTGTGTCTAGGAATGAGAGGAGAGCTGTTGCAGTGCTGTGCCTGGCTCAGAATCCATGCTGGGTTGGGGTGAGGAAATGGTTTTGAGTTAGGAAAGACATAACTTGGAGATGGACACATTTTTCTAAGATTTTAAAGATTGGGGAGAGGATTCCCATGGGGCAAAAATTAGAGATGTTTGTGTTTTTAATGCCTTTATGAAGAGGTAGAGTATTGGCTTTATGCCAGAGTTTGGGTACTTACGATTCCTGTATGGATCTATTGATTAGGATGTAAATAGGGAAAGCAATCCCATCAGTGGTACATTTGAAATAACTTGAGAGCATATTGTCTGGGGCATTAGAGCAGGATTTTAGTTTGGAAAGCAGTTTTTTTATGTAGTTGGTTGATATTGGTCTGATGTTGAAGATGGGGGGAGTGAGGACAGTACGTAGGGTGGGTGAAGAAGGGGAAGTACACATAGAGGAAGGGCTGTTGTTGGGAAAGGTTTTAGTTAGTTCAGATATGGTATCAATAAAGAATGAGTTGAATAATGAGGCTAATTCTTGATCAGATTTGAGGGGTCAGGGTAGGGATTGTTTTTGGTACCTGGGTTGAGAAGAGTATTTATAGAATTCCAGAAATGTTTAGGGTTTTTAGCATGGTTGGACTGAAGTTTGATGTAGTAAGATTTTTTATCTCTAATGATTTTTTTTTACAAGGTTACAGAGCTGAGTGTATTGAATGAGGGTTTTGAGGAGTTATTTTTTTTTTATATAACGTCCAGGATTTGTCCCTTTGGTGCATAAGTTGCTTGGCAGTTTTAGTTAGCCATGGACAGAATTGTTTTTATTTGTTTTTTTTTCTTGTTGGTGCTACATTATTTAGTGTATTTAGAAAAGTGGAATTAAAGTAGTCAACAGCATTGTCTATAGAGAGTGTTTTTAGGGTGTTTCAGTTCATTTGTTTGAGGGTATTTGAGAATATGATGGGGTTGAAGTTACTGAGGTTACGTGTGTGTATGTAGTGGTGTTGCTGCAGGGAGGAGGAGGTTGAGCGGAGGGCAAAGACAGAGAGATGGTCACTGATGGAGTCAGGAATGTTGCCAGAATTAGTGATTTTATTTGGGTGGGAGACTAGGATCCAGTCAAGGGTAGTGCCTGGGGGTTTTAATCTATTGGGTCTGGTAATGGACTGAATTGTTTGGGTGTAGTTAAAGAGACTGATTGATTGGGAGGCTGTAGAGTTATTGATGCTGCCCCAATTTATGTTTAAATTGCCTAGTATATTATGTTTTATTGTTTATATTGGTTGAGGGCCATGAGAGAATTTCTTCAAGGATTGGAGTATTATTCCCTGGTGGGATATAAAGGGCAATGATGCAGAGACCTTTTTTTTAATTTTTGGGGTTAATTTTAAAAATTTTTTAAAAGACAGCAAAAATAACTCCCAACAATCTATCTTAGATCTAATTTTACCTCCTCAGGTACCCTCCCTGATACACTAAGTGATCACCTGACAGTTTATACCCACAGGTGTATTGCACAACTAACAAAGGAAAATAACCTCAAAACTACCTGCAATCTCTCCAAATTCACCAAGAGTCTTTCAGTGAATCTCTGAAGGCAGTTAACTGATCTATCCTAAAAAGGTTCACCTTAAATTATGCAGTTGAATACTTCAATGTAGAAATTTAAAGGTAGCAATTTATAGTAGGTAGATTATTGGAGTATTATTTGATTAGATTGAAGAAAGTTAGTATAAGGTAGATTAGATGAAGCTTATTTATAGAGGGCTGGAAGGGATGAACTATATTGGAAGAATAAGGGTAATGCTGCTCAACGCCAGAAGTCTAAATCTCAAGATGCAGGCACTTGATGCACTCCTCAGCATGGAAAACATTGACGTCTGTGCAGTAACTGAAACCTGGTTCAAGGCTCCTGAGAGCACCCCAGCGCTACCAGGCTATACCTCGTATCATGCTTTTCGGCCCCAAAACCCGGGTCGAACCACAAAGGGAGGGGGAGTGTCCATATTCATAAAGGACACCTACACCATCAGGTTAGTAGCAACACATGAAGCATCAGAGACCATACAGGTGCAACTAACCATTGGCAAAACTGCTATACAACTGGTAGCATGTTACAGACCACTCTCCCAATCACAAGAATCCCACTCAGCCTTCCTGAAGACATTGGAGGATATGAATGTATCACAAAATACCATCATACTGGGAGACTTCAACTACCCAAACATAGATTAGGTACATTATTCTAGCCCTAATACCCTAGCCCAAAGGTTCCTGGAATTCAAAAATTCAAATGCACTGGAACAACTAGTCACCTCTCCCACTAGGAGAGATAATATACTATACCTGATCATCACAAACATGGGGACAAAATGCTCCACACCGGAAGTATACCCCTCACTAGTGAGATCTGACCACAAACTAAGCACCCTGCATATACATATCCCACCTCCACCCCCAGCACAAAAGACCACAGAGAAACACTTCTCAAAAGCAGACTTCACTCTTCTTAAGACTGAGATGGTATCCTTTAAGCCCACTGTGCCAGTGGATACCACATCCCACAATGCCGAATCCTTCACAAATGCTTTCTATGGACATCTCCAAGAATGCATGGATCATGCAATCCCAAACAAATCCAAGTCCCTCTCCACCAAATGTAAGCATCCTGTCTGGTGGACCTCAGCCATAAACAAATTGTATAACAAAAGAAGGAAGCTACTGCACGTCAGAGCGAAATCCCATGAAGGGAAGACATCTCTGATCAACATTAGCAGAAAACTGCGTTCTCTCATAAAAACATCCAAGGCAAACTTTGAGAGAAAAATCGCTAAGGACACTAAAGATAACCACAAAGCCTTCTTCAGCTATGTTAGAAACCTGGAAATCCTCAGATATGCTCAGAGTTGGTTCACAACAACAAAAAATACACTGAACCCACAGATATTGCTAACATTCTGGCTGACAGGTTCAGTGCAAATATCTCGCCTCCTTCACCCCCAAAAGAAGAAATACTTATCCTAGCTGAATGTAATCTCCCTGTCATCTCAGATGTCCAAGTGAGAACCGCCCTAAACAAAGTAAAACACAGCATCAATGGGACCTGACGGTATCCCGGGGTGCATGTTATGTGAACTCCAAGAGGAGCTAAACCCACACATAAAAATGCTATTTAACCTTAGCCTTACTTCGGGATATGTACCTGAACACTGGTGTACAGCAACAGTGGTCCCACTCCACAAGGGGGTGCCTCTACAGACCCTGGAAACTACCGCCCATAAGCTTAACTAGCCTGGTCTGCAAAGCTATGGAAAGAATCATTATGGAACTCATAAACAGAGACATAGGGGACCTAAAGACACTTGACCCCACCCAGTTCGGCTTTGTAAAGGGCAGATCCTGCCTTTTAAACCTGGTTGACTTTTTCGAAACAGTCACTAGAGCCATTGGTGAGGGTAAAGCAGTCCATACAGCATACCTGGACTTGGCTAAGGCCTTCGACACAATACCCCACTCAGGCATCATAGATAAGCTAAACAGCTTAAATGTAAACCCTTATGTCACTAGATGGGTTGCAAACAGAACCCATAAAGTTAAAATCGCTGGAACAATGTCAGACTCAAAGCCAGTCACAAGTGGTGTCCCACAGGGATCTGTCCTGGGACCCCTCTTGTTCAGCATTTATTTCTCAGATGTTAAAGAAAACATGGGGGGGCTGTGGCTAACAAAGTTCACAGATGACTGCAAACTAGGCGCCATAGTCGATACACCAGCAGACACACACATCCTACAAAAAGGCCTCACTGAAACGGACAACTGGTGCCGTAGTCACGGCCTTAAACTAAATGCCAAAAAATGTATAGTCATCCCTTTTGGAAAAAACAAAGTACTCACAAATTATCACATAGACAGCAACCCACTGAGTACAGAAAAAGTAATCAGAGACTTAGGGACCCAAGTAGACAGCGGCCTCTCATTTGACACCCACGTTGCCAAAGTGGTTAGAAAAACATTCTACCTTGCACACCTCATCATGAAGGGATTCACATCCAGATCCAAGGATGTCATTGTACCCCTATATTCCTCCCTCATCAGACCCATGATTGAGTACAATGCCCCATTTGGTATGTACCTCACCCGGCACTTGCAACAGCTGGAGAGACCACAAAAGTACCTCACCAAAAGGATCAAGGGTCTCCAACATATGTCTTATTCTGCCAGACTAAAGAAACTTCAGCTCTATTCAGTAGCATACTGCCTGTTCAGAGGTGATCTCTGCCTGACGTACAAGGCCATGTCCAATCAGGATCTGATGGACATGCTCCACCTCAAAAAATCCAAATCCATCAGGACCACAAGAGCTAAAGACTTAAACCTCGGCACAAGTATGAATAGGACATGCTGGAGGGATAGATTCATAACCCAGAGGCTTCCCATGCTTTGGAACAGGATCCCAGCTCATATTAGGCAGAGCCCCTCACTGACTCTCTTCAAGAGAAATCTTGATGAGTGGATGGGAGATCGTAAGTTTACCCAGGGGTCACATCTGTGTCACTGCTAGACAGGGGCACAGTAAACTAATTCTATTATATAAGGGGACCTTCATTGTGTCACTACTAGACAGAGGCACAGTATTCTAGATTTATTCTGTACATTTTTGTACCATTTCATGGGGTGGCAAAAGCCACATCACTATGGCTAGGCTTACAAATGCCCCAGGGCAGATAGCCTAGTACTATACTATGAAACTATGAAACTAAGAAAGCAATTACATTTCCAGGTAGAGGAGAGGTGGGAATGAAGCTGAGTTTTAAAGTTTTCCTTGTTCTGCATTGTTCTTAGAGTAGGGGAAGAGAGTTACAGTTTTTGGCTAAGGAGAAAGAGAGGAGTAGTTGCCCTGGTGTACACTTAGGTTTATGAACTGTAATTAAGTTTTGTTGTGTAGATCTAAGAGTTATATTGGTAACATAGGGGAGAAGGATGTTTGAGAGGGCTGGGCATTTAGTGGGGTTGAAGAGTAGTCTGTGAACTGTGATGAGTTGGAGGTAGTCCAGATAGTTAGGGAGTTCTAGCCAGTTTAGAGAGCGAAGGGCAAGACAATGATGGGAGGAGTTTTTGGTGTTAGTGGCGAATTTGGAAATTTTGTTATAACAGTTTCCTAGTTTGGAAAATGGGAAACAGATAGATTGGTTTGTAGGGTAGTGCCATACATTAGGGAGGAAAGGAGGTAAGTAGAGTGCACCTGGTATGGACTGAGAAGAAGCGGTTGTTCCTGTATAGCATGCTGAGTTTTTGGAGGGTTTTCTTTATATTTTGAAGAATATGATAGTCAGATTTTAGGTGCTCATCTATGATTACACCCAGAAATATGGCATGGAGGACAATTTGGATAGGAGAGTTGTTTTGGCTTAGAATTTGGAAAGAGGTTTTATCAAAAGGGAAGGATTTTGATGGTAGGAACATTAATATTTTAGATTTGGTTGCATTTAGGGAGAGGTGCTTTTGGTGCATCCAGGCCTCAGTGGTTGAGAAGGCAGTTTTTGTATTAGTTAGAAGTTCAGGTACATTGATGGCAGTGCAGAATATTGTTGAGTTGTCAGCATATTGGATAATTTTGATGTTAGGAATATCATATTGAAATGTATTGATAAAAATATTGAACAGCATTGGACCAAGAATAGATCCTTGAGGTACACTGGTTGGGGTGAGGAGAAAAGAAGAGATACCTTTCTCCTTTTCACAGCCTGAGACCTGTCAGACAAGTAGCTTGCGAACCAGGAGAGAATATTTTGAGAGTGATTTAAGATTGAGAGATGGCCCAGAAGATGGGTATGGGAAACTTTATCAAATGCCTTGGAGAGATCTAGAAGCACTGTGGATACTATTTCCCTGGAATCTCGGGCACGATTGACTGTGTCTAGGAATGAGAGGAGAGCTGTTGTAGTGCTGTGCCTGGCTCAGAATCCATGCTGGGTTGGGGTGAGGAAATGGTTTTGAGTTAGGAAAGACATAACTTGGAGATGGACACATTTTTCTAAGATTTTAAAGATTGGGGAGAGGATTGCCATGGGGCAAAAATTAGAGATGTTTGTGTTTTTATTGCCTTTATGAAGAGGTAGAGTATTGGCTTTATGCCAGAGTTTGGGTACTTACGATTCCTGTATGGATCTATTGATTAGGATGTAAATAGGGAAAGCAATCCCATCAGTGGCACATTTGAAATAACTTGAGAGCATATTTTCTGGGGCATTAGAGCAGGATTTTAGTTTGGAAAGCAGTTTTTTTTATGTAGTTGGTTGATATTGTCTAATGTTGAAGATGGGGGGAGTGAGGACAGTACGTAGGGTGGGTGAAGAAGGGGAAGTACACATAGAGGAAGGGCTGTTGTTGGGATAGGTTTTAGTTAGTTCAGATATGGTATCAATAAAGAATGAGTTGAATAATGAGGCTAATTCTTGATCAGATTTGAGGGGTCAGGGTAGGGATTGTTTTTGGTACCTGGGTTGAGAAGAGTATTTATAGAATTCCAGATATGTTTAGGGTTTTTAGCATGGTTGGACTGAAGTTTGATGTAGTAAGATTTTTTATCTCTAATGATTTGTTTTTTACAAGGTCACAGAGCTGAGTGTATTGAATGAGGGTTTTGAGGAGTTAGTTTTTTTTTATATAACGTCCAGGATTTGTCCCTTTGGTGCATAAGTTGCTTGGCAGTTTTAGTTAGCCATGGACAGAATTGTTTTTTATTTGTTTTTTTTTTCTTGTTGGTGCTACATTATTTAGTGTATTTAGAAAAGTGGAATTAAGGTAGTCAACAGCATTGTCTATAGAGAGTGTTTTTAGGGTGTTTCAGTTCATTTGTTTGAGGGTATTTGAGAATATGATGGGGTTGAAGTTACTGAGGTTACGTGTGTGTATGTAGTGGTGTTGCTGCAGGGAGGAGGAGGTTGAGCGGAGGGCAAAGACAGGGAGATGGTCACTGATGGAGTCAGGAATGTTGCCAGAATTAGTGATTTTATTTGGGTGGGAGACTAGGATCCAGTCAAGGGTAGTGCCTGGGGGTTTGAATGTATTGAGTCTGGTAATGGACTGAATTATTTGGGTGTAGTTAAAGAGACTGATTGATTGGGAGGCTATAGAGTTATTGATGCTGCCCCAATTTATGTTTACATTGCCTAGTATATTATGTTTTATTGTTTATATTGGTTGAGGGCCATGAGAGAATTTCTTCAAGGATTGGAGTATTATTCCCTGGTGGGATATAAAGGGCAATGATGCAGAGACTTTTATGGTTATTTATTTTTAGTAGGCAAGCTACAAGTTCAGCATTAGCAAATTGAGGACTAGGGTTTGGGTAGGGGATTATAGAGAGTAGGTTAGTGTAGATTAGGGTGACACCTCCACCTTTTTTATTTATTCAATTACACCTAATGGCTTGGAAACCTGGAGGCAGTATTTCAGAGTCAGATATATGGGGTTTGAACCATGTCTCAGAGACAGCTATGATGTCTGGTTGGTTATGGTTTAACCAGGCTTGAAATATAGAAGCTTTGTTACATAGACTTTGGGCATTGAGAGTACAAAGTTGAAGAGTTTTGTAGGTGAGGGGTGGCTGGATATAGGAATATTATTATCTAGAGATGAGTTTGAACTGGGAATAGGATGGATGTCACCTGCTAGGTGGAGGATGTTGAAAAGAGATAGCACTATAGGCTTCCGTTTTCTTTTATAATACAGGGGTAAATGTATTGTAGATTTAGCCATATGTATCTTAGTTGTGATAGTCAGAATTTGTAGTTTAAAGTGGTGAAGGATGTTAGGGTGGAACAGAGAGGGGGAGATGGAGTAGAAGTATTTTGTAGTGGTGTGATGATGTGTTCTGTGAAGAGGGGTATAGGAGAGGGGAGAGAAGGGGAGGGAGAAGGGTTGTAGAGTAGAAGGTTGCATGGTATAGGGGTATTAAGAATATTAGAAAGGTGAGGGGGGTATAGAGAGTTTTGAAGAGTCTGAAGGGCATGGAAATGAGTGGGTATTGAAGTAGGGAATGAGAGTTAGTGGATTGTAGAGATTTGGGTTTAGCTCTATGGGGAAGAGGAGGAGTATTGGAGTGAGAGCTATAAGTGTTTTGTAAACTGAGTGTGGGTGTGATGGGAAGGGGTTATGCAAGGGTTGATGCTGGATTGGATAGTAATTTGGGAGGTGTGGCCAAATGGTGAAAATAAACGTAGGAGTAGTGGGGGGTGCGGGTGAGATTTGGGGGCAGGGTAGGGAAGCGGAGTGAGCCCGAAGGGCAAATGGAGTGGGAAGTCCCAGGTCGCAATGGACAAAACTCTCAAAAAAAACCATCAGTACAAGCAACCATACAGGTAAGCAAGCACTAAACTGTTTTCATTGCCCGGATAGCTGTATGTAGGACAAGGGGAGCTGTTTAGTGCTGAGTGAAAGTAGTAAAATGCAGGCCAAATATGAGTATGGGTCTGAGGGAGAACCAATAGAATGTGTAGGGAATGTGTGCTTTCCAGTGGAGTGTGGAAGAACAACAGCCGGGATAAAAAACAACTAATTTACTAACTGTGACAATTACAGGTACTGTGTTTGAAATTGCCACAGCAGATAGAACTGAAGCCCGGCAGATGTGATTAGTGTTTCTGTGTCTCTAGGGGAGCTGAGCAGCAGGGGAAAAGCCTCTTTAGGTAGGCTCTCTGTGGAAGAAAGTAAGAGGAGAGAGAGAAAAAGTCAGTTAGGAGAATTTAAAAGGCAGTCATTTAGGTATGCAGGGAGTGGAGAAAGGCAGAGGCAGTTAGAATGCAGTATCACAGTAACTGTTCAAAACTCTAAATCAGCTGTAAGGCAGTATGCACAGTAAACCACTTAACAATTTCATCATATTGGGATAAACAGTTGGAATATCAAACAGGTCTGCTTAGCCTGTAAGCACTCACCTTAGAGAGCGCAGCATAAGCCAAGAGCATTTTCTATGGAAATTAGAGCACAGCACATAGACAATCCACTCAGTTAGACTTGTAGCATACAAAACTAACCATTGAGTTTATAGTGGTTCAGAGAGTAAGAAAAACATTGGTTTAAGTAGCATTATGTCTTAACTTAAAAACATAAATTCCGAGAGTACAGCTTTTATATCAAGTCTAGCAGTGTTGAGCTAATACAACTCTTTAAAGTTTAGGATGCATACAATGAATCTATCCTCTTAATCACACCTAAAACATAATTCTGAAGTGCCGCTGTTTATATCAAGCTTAGTAGCATTGAGGTAGAACAACAACTGTGACCCTGTCCCCTATATACACTTAGAAAAACGTAATTCTTAAAAATGGAGCTTTTACATCAAGTACTGCAGTGTGGAGCTGGTACGATGACAAAGACTCTATCCCTTTAAATACACTTAAAAAATATGTCTCAAAATAGGGCTTTTAACAGAATACAGCAGCATGGAGCTGGTACTACTGCCCGATCGCATTATAAGTAGTAGCAGGTCTCAATCTTAGGGTCCAAACTTTACATAACAAATAGAGCAGTGTTTAACCAGCATTTTATAATAGTACGGGCTTTTTGTTCTTAATGCTGTAAGGTAACAGGTAAAAAACCCTGTATCATAACATAAGGTGGACAAGCAATATAATTAAATGCAGTTTAACAATCACATTAGGATAATAAATCATTCAGTGGTAATATATTCAAAGGTAGTATAAGTCATTGAACAGTTAAAATTACACAGTACAAAATTAGCACACTTATGTGGCAAGCACTCGGTGATGGGGCTCGTACAGGGAAAAATAGCTTAGCAGCAATTTGTTGGAGGATCTTAGGCTATGTTAAGGAATATAAGTTTGTAGTATTGATGAGAGTGCTGGGCAGGTATTTGGTTTATAAATTAGTTTATGGGCTAGCATTAGTTGGGTATAACAAAGATAGTTTGGGAAATCCAACCAGTTCAGTTCAGAGATTGCTTGATAATGGTGAGAGCAGTTAGGCTTTACTGAGGTGAATTTAGTTATTTTATAGTAACAAGACTGAAGTTTATTGCTGCAGGATGAGTGAAGGTTAGTAAAGATGGCCCTACAATAAAGTAGAGCAGGGATGAGTAAGGTACTTGCCAGCTTTGTTTTGGTGTTTTTGTCCATGTAAAGTTTATGACAATAAAGTTTGCCAAGGTTAAAGTGTGTTTTCTTTATTGCATTGAGAATGTATATTTCAAAGGTGAGTTTGTCGTCAATTGTAATGCTTAATAGTTTGGCAGATTTTCCTGTTTCAAATTCAGTTCCATCTTTAGATAACATTTTGAAGTCTGTATCTGGTGGTTTTGAAGAGAATAATATAAGTTTTGTTTTTTTTGTCATTTAGTGGCAGTTATGAATTATTTAGCAATGATTCAATCTCTGTACAAGCATTTTGAGTAACTGTGAGGAGATCAAGGAAATTGTTTGAAGTAGAGATTATTGTCGAATCGTCAGTGTATGGATACTTTTACCTAGTTGAGAGACTTTGTGGAGGTCATTAATAAAGATATTGAAGACTAATGGTCCCAGAATGGAACCCTGTGGGACTCCTATATTGTTTGACAGGTAATCAGATTGGACGTTATGTCACTTTATAGATCGTTGTCTATTGTTTAGATATGATGTAAACCAGTTGAGGGATTTGGGGGCGCAGCCAAGTTTTATTAATTGGATCTGAAGTTTAGTATGTGATACTGTGTCAAAAACCTTAGATCGATCCAACAGGATTACTGAAGTAGGGTGATTTGTATCTTAGGCTTTGTTGACAGTATCAGTGAATGAGAGCAGAACTGTAATAGTGCTGTGCTCTGGGCAGAAGTCATGTTGAGTGGGAGACAGAAGATTATTATCAATTAGGTACTTGAGCAATTGTGTGTGTACACACATTACTATCATTTACAGATACTGTCAATAAAGCTCACAACTCTAATAAACTTGTATCTGCAGTATTTCTATATCTATCAAAAGCCTTTGACATGATCTCTCATAGCTTCATAGGTGTGAACTAGGCTAATGGCCCTGGAGCCTTTACAAACCTAGCCCATAGGGTTACCCTGGCATTGTGCCACCCGACCTTAGTTCCCAGTGCCTCTGTCGAGTAGAGCCACTGGAGTGATCCCTGGGGTGAAATTATTTCTATTTCCCATCCACTCATCAAGATTTCTCTTGAAGAGGGCCAGTGAGGTGCTCTGTTTGACATGTATGGGAAGTCTATTTCATAACATGTGCAGTCTCTGGGTTATGAACCTGTCCCTCCAGCATGTTCTGTTGATTGCGATAATGAGGTTGAGGTCTCTGGAGTGTGTGGTATGGAGGGATGAGATTTCTTTAGATGTAGCATTTCTAACAGAGCTGGGTCAGACATGGCTTTATAAGTCAAGCAGAGATCGCCTCTAAGTAGGCGATATGAGACACTGAATAGTTGAAGTTTTTTGAGTCTGTCCATATAGGACACACGTTTAAGGCCTAGGATCCTCTTTGTGAGGTACTTTTGCAGCATCTCCAGTTGTTGCAGGTGTCTAGTGAGGTACATGCCAAATGGGGCATTGTACTCAATGATTGGCCTAAAGAGGGAAGAGTAGAGGGAGACAATGACCACTTTCTTCCTGGCAGCAAAACCCTTAGTAATGAGATGTGCCACATAGAAGGACTTTCTGACCACAGTGGCAGTGTGGTCATCAAAAGAGAGGTTGCTATCAACCTGTGTTGCCAGATCTCTTATAATGCCTTCTGTGTTCAGTGGACTACCATCAATGTGGTAGATCACG
This sequence comes from Protopterus annectens, assembly GCF_019279795.1. NCBI lineage: Eukaryota > Metazoa > Chordata > Ceratodontiformes > Protopteridae > Protopterus > Protopterus annectens. The sequence continues at coordinate 1,737,453,394 of NC_056729.1, read as the reverse complement.
GGAATTGTTTTTTTCCAAAAGGGGACGATGACACATTTTTTGGCATTGAGCTTAAGGCCGTGGTTCTGACACCAGTCATTGGTCTCAGTGAGGCCTTTCTGTAGGATGTCACCATCACTTGGGGAGTTAATAATGTCTCCCAACTTGCAATCATCTATGAACTTTATCAGCCAGAGTCCCTTTGTGTTGGACTGGACTTCTGAGAAGTAGATACCAAACAGGAGAGGACCGAACCCTGTGGGACTCCACTCATGACGGGTCTGCAGTCTGACTTCGAGTCAGCTACTTTCACACTGTGGGTTCTATCCCTGAGGCAGTTTGCAACCCACCTAGTGATATAGGGGTTGATGCCTAACTTAGTGAGTTTGTCTATTATTCCTGAGTGGGGAATGGTATCAAAGGCCTTGGCCAGATCAAGATAGCCTGTATGAACCACCTTGCCTTCATCCACAGCTCTGGTGACTGACTCAAAGTCACAGTAAACTCCTAAATCAACTCTCCAACCTGGGTCTAGGATGTCCATCTATTCAATGGTTCTCTAGTTACCTTGCGAACAGCCAACAAACTGTAAAATGGCAAGGATCCTTCTCTGCCTATCTTCTCACTTCCACAGGAGTATATTTTTATCAATAAGCTACATTCACCTTCTTGTGAAGGCACCTTGATTCAGTATGCAGATGACTCTACTCCTTAACTCACATCTGAGAAATCACTCAAGTATCATCTTTATTGAAACTTGGCTTACAATAGCACAACTCCTCCTCAACTTCCAAAACACCAAGCTCCTTCTAATTACCCAAAAAACTCACATTCCTAACAAATCTTTTTAACAAATGGCATGGGAATTGAGTTAGTCCATCATAGCAAATTATTAGAAGTTATAATAGATGATCTTAAATTTGACCTCCACATCCACAGCAATATCAAGAAAACTCATCAAAGAGTAGGCATGCTATATAGAAACAATCATTTTCTGAGCACACTCACAAAAATTACTCCAGCCGAAACTTATCTTCTGGCCTCCCTACTGTACGGAGCCCCAGTTCTAAACAATTTACAATCCTCCATACAAAAAAAAAAAAAACTTGAAAGCTGCAACAAAATTGCCATGTTTCCTACTAATTTATCCTCTATAAAGTTCTGCATACCCATAGCTATCTGGAACTTCCCCTCCACCTCTCCTACGTTCAGCTCTTATAACAAAACATAAAATCATGCCCAAACCATTAGCCCACCCAGCTCTTAGATCAGAAGACAAACAACTTCTCACCATTAATAAATGGAATAAATCCCCTGGACAAAGCCTATACTCATATTTAGTAGCAAAAAATGGAACTCCTTACCTCTAACCACCAGAACTATTTCTGACCTACCCACCTTTAAATGCTCCCTAAAAGAATACCTTACAAACTCCTGGACCTGCTCCTGTGCCAGTCCTGGCTGAACTTGCTCACTATACTTCACTCACACCCTTCAACCTAGATCACACTTCACAATCCTCTAAAGCCTCCTACTACACCCCTTTTTTGTTTACCCCACTACCTTACCTTATTTAACTCATCTCTGCACACCTTCCTCTACCTCTTTCCTCCCTACTCACCTAAGCTACCTGCAGACACCCTACCTACACTCTTCTTATAATCTCCTTTTCTCAGTCCTTCTTCCTTCTATAACCATAATATGAACACCTCTCTTGTACTAATACATCACTCAAGTTCACCTCGCTGTCTCTAATCATGTAATCTCCGATATCTCTTTACATATTGATTAGAATTGTCTCAGCTCTCATTTATCACATACTAATCAATGTAACAGATAATATAACTACTGAGTTTTTCCTGACATATTTTCTGTAACTCGTGTTATTGTTTTTCATTGCACTCTCCTATGAAAAATATGTTCTATGTTTTTCTCGTTATAACATTTTTTCACTCTTACGTTTGCACTGTAAGATAATACTTTGTGATTGAAAATATCTGTACGTAATTTTTGAAATATTGTGATTCTGGAGCTTTTCTCCCTTAGCCTATCCTGAAAATGGGCACTTCCTAGCCAAGTCGGATAGTCCCAGTAAAGGAATGCCAAATAAATAAATGCACTCTTTCACTCTCTAGAGCTCTGACCAGTACCTTGTGCATATCTATAAACCAAAAAAAAACTATCGGCCAACAGCTATACAACTACACAATGCCCCTAGTCTAGAATAGACTCACTTTTGTCTATCAGATCCATAACAAACACTCATGACTTCAAAAAGGCCTTAAAAGAAACACTACTAAACTCTTGGATCTGCTCATGCCAAAATCCCATGTAAGACTCTGACTCTGGTCCTTAATTTATTTCTCTTTAACTTTCCAACATTCCCCCATCCCCCCCCCTTAATTGCTTTTCATTGTTTTAACCTTATTGTTCACCATATTTACATCTGCACCTAAGCCTACACTAATATATGAAACTCTGCCGTATATTTTGTAATTATTTTATTATGTGCGTGTGTGTGTGTGTGTGTGTGTGTGTGTGTGTGTGTGTGTGTGTGTGTGTGTGTATGTGTTGTATGTGTGCGTGCGTGTGTGTGTTGTATGTGTGCGCGTGTGTGTGTGGGTGTGTGTGTGTGTGTGTGTGTGTGTGTGTGTGTGTGTGTGTGTGTGTGTGTGTGTGTGTGTGTGTGTGTGTGTGTGTGTGTGTGTGTGTGTGTGTGTGTGTGTGTGTGTGTGTGTGTGTGTGTGTGTTGTATGTGTGCGCGTGTGTGTGGAGCTTTTCCCCCAGGCCTATGCTGAAAATGGGATCTAGCTCCGTCAGACATACCAGATTAACAAATGTCAAATAAATAAAATAAATAAATAATTAAATGTATAATGTGTGTAAATGGAAAATAATGTTAATGTGTTTTTTTTAAACTCGTTCATTAAATTGAACCAGTAGTAAGGCAAACACCCGCTCTAGAGACACAAATCTGTGCCTCCACATTAACTATACCATCTGCACAAAAGGTACTTAATCAAGCACATGTCCCACATTACATCTCTGGTACAGGCTGTCCTTACCTGTCGAGCAAATTACTCCCTAGCAACCCTTAAATCCAGTCTGGATGACTGATGAGTAATTCCAAATTGTAATCTGCTACATGTGCAAAAACCTAAATAAATAAATACGTAATAGGGGATAATATTAAACTCCCACAATACTGAGTGATATGTCTGTACTCCTTACTAGTCTGTTTGAGATTTATATACTGTTGGCCTGAAAGATGGTTGTTATAAACAAACCGGGGATATAATGTATAATGTGTATAAATGGAAAATAATGTTGACATGCTTTGTTGTTTTGATATTAATATATGTATGCCTTTGTTTTAACAGATATTTTAATAAAGGTGTTTAACAAAAAGCTCACAGGAAACTTGTACTTTCTGATTCTTTTACAGTTCTAGTTTGAACTTTGGTAGAATAGCTTTGCTTTGTATTAAAAATAAATAAATAAAAAATCTATGAGTAGCGCATTCATTCTCTTTCTCTTATGCTGATATATGTGGGTACATGTATGTTAGATATACGTGGGTACATGTATGTTAGATGTACATGTATATTAGATATATGGGGGTACATTTATGTTAGATATACGTGGGTACAAGTATGTTAGATATACGTGGGTACATGTATGTTAAACATACATGGGCACATGTATGTTAGGTATACATGGGTACATGTATGTTAGATATACATGGGTACATGTATGTTAGATATACGTGGGTACATGTATGTTAGATATACATGGGCACATGTATGTTAGATATACGTGGGTACATGTATGTTAGATATACATGGGTACATGTATGTTAGATGTACATGTATATTAGATATATGGGGGTACATTTATGTTAGATATACGTGAGTACAAGTATGTTAGATATACGTGGGTACATGTATGTTAAATATACATGGCCACATGTATGTTAGATATACGTGGGTACATGTATGTTAGATATACATGGGCACATGTATGTTAGATACACGTGGGTACATGTATGTTAGATATACATGGGTACATGTATGGTAGATATACATGGGTACATGTATGTTAGATATACATGGGTACATGTATGTTAGATATACGTGGGTACAAGTACGTTAGATATACGTGGGTACATGTACGTTAAATATACATGGGCACATGTATGTTAGATATACGTGGGTACATGTATGTTTAATATACATGGGCACATGTATGTTAGATATACGTGGGTACATGTATGTTAGATATACATGGGTACATGTATGTTAGATATACATGGGCACATGTATGTTAGATGTACATGTATATTATATATATGGGGGTACATTTATGTTAGATATATGTGGGTACAAGTATGTTAGATATATGTGGGCACATGTATGTTAGATATACGTGGGTACATGTATGTTAAATATACATGGGCACATGTATGTTAGATATACGTGGGTACATGCATGTTAAATATACATGGGTACATGTATGTTATCTAGATATGTGATGCATCTCATACTGCTGATTTATTTTATATACTAGTTAACAAGGTAAGCCCACTGGACATGTCCCTTTTCAGGGGCAACACAGGAATGCTTTCTGGTAAAGTGATTTGTTTAGTCACACAGTATGCAAATCAAGGTAGAAAACATCAAACCCTGTACCCTTTCCTTATAGGAAGGAGTGCATTAGCAACTTAGAGCCTTAATCCTGTCAAATGTCCAGATTTCTTTCTCTAAGGGTTGAGATGTATGATCCAGAGCATTAACTGACAAATATATTCATGATAAGTGATGAAAGTTTTCCAACCATACATTATAAAATATTTCATGTATCACACAAACCAGGCCCAACATCTATTTATTTATTTTACATGTTGTAACCGTGAAAGTCTGACCGGACACAGGTCCTGGTTTTTTAGCGGAGGCCCAGGGAGAAAAGCTGCACATGCAAGATACAAACACCAGATACAAATGCAATTCAAATTACAGTTTGAAAAAAAAAATAGAATGTAAAATTAAACAACATATAACATACAATGTACAGTACAGAGATGCAGAAAGTATAAAGTAAATGCAGTTGATGAAAGGTACGGGTTACAATATATACAAAAAATGCAGTTTACTGGTTATTTAATTTCTGGTCCGAAGTGACCCCTAGCATAGAGTTTGGATAGCAACACACTACATAGACAACGTATTTGTAGGGGATATGATAAAAGCCCTGTTGTGGAGTTACATACTAGATCTAGGTTTGAGAGGTATTATACACTGGACGATATTAGTCTTGTTGATGTATAGTATTGCAGAATGAACAGACATCAGACTCTCGGAATACTGAGGTTAGTAGTTTGGTAGTTTAGTTGATGCAAGTGGGTTAGATAGCTTCAGTATTTCATTTATCCCTTTTTTAGGTCTGAATAACTGATACCTTTCATTTTGATTGCAGTCTTACTGGTATTTCTCTACTGAATAAATCTTTATCTTGATTTTGTTGTCATTTTCTGAATAGGTTGCTTTGTGGAGGGTTTTCTAATTCATATATTTTCAGTCATTTTGTTGCATGTTTTCTGTAGGACAGTTAAATGTAGTTCGAGACTGATTAGCAGTATATGTTAATATTTTGGTTAGGTTATGGTAATTTATTTATACTTTTTATTTCAGATTCACTTTGCTAGCAAGACCATTTTTTCTTATCTGTTTTGTCACTTAATTCACTTAATTAAGGCCAGAAACCATATCTAGGGTTTTGATTTAGGTGAGGGTATTTATATGCAATGTGGTCTAGAGACGCCCAAACCCCAGCTGTTCAAATCTCACTACCTCATAGCCAGGAACTCAGGTGATTGGCTGCTTACATGGCTGTTTGCTCATAGCTCAGACTGGAATACTGTGTCCAAGTGAGGTATAGCAGCCATGGGTTAAGAGATGAGCTGCAGTTTCACCCTGCCCGAACACAGTATTCGAGTTCAGGCAAGGTTAATGCAGTGCCCTGGGGATGGGACTGTATGCTGGAGTTTTAGGTAGCAATCGGGAGGGGAGCTTTATGTTTAGGAAGCAGGACGAGGGGATTAGGCTTAGGGAGTGGGGAGGGAGTTTAGAGAGCAATCAAAATGTTTTCTGATTAGGGGTTTAGATTTAGGGAGTAGGAAGGGAGTTTTAGGGTTAGGGAATAGAAGGAGGTTTTAGGGTTAGGGAGTGATCAGGGATTTTAGGCTTAGGGGAAGTGGAGATATAGGTTTGGAGTGACAAGGGACTTGGCTTATGGATGGGATTGTTTTTAGGATTCGAATTATACTTTTGATAGGGCTACATTGTTAAGTAGGGCCAGGTGGTGGGAGAGATAAATAATGCACCATAATTGGGCTTTTAGGGGTGATGGGTGTGGGCACTTGCCAATTAGAGCAACTGACAGCGAAAAAGTGTGTTTCAAGCTATTAGCACTTAAACACATGCTGTAGACCATTATATGCAGTATGTAGTTTTATTTCTTTTTTATGCTTAATATAAAGGGTATCAGGTTACAATGACTAATTGTGTGCGTAGAAGGCTGATGGATGGTTTGAAGACACAGATTAGACAGTTCCAAGTGAGTGATGAAGTAGGTAGATTTAATAAATGAAATAATATCTCCACACTAGCTCAGATGCACATTTTTTACAGACTACTTTTCATTACGTTCTGTTACAATAAAATTAAACTAGGTGATGTCTCTAACAACTTACAGTAATATAGAAAATGCAGGCATTGTTGAATAGTCATAATATAGTAATTTGCGTTGGACTGGAGGACGATGTACATTCTCAGACTCCTCAGTATAGACCTAAGAATGTTTGTAAAACTTATTCAACAGGTGGGCTATCTGTGCTTTTGACTCCTGACCTTTTCGTTTATGTAGGGCAACGTCTCTCACTTAGCAATAAACATCAGCACCATTTTTATTAGAGCAGTTCCAGATGCGATTTTCTTTTTCTTCACTTCTTTGCTGGTTCTTCTTACAGTTCAGTAGCTTCCATTTGCCACAGGTGAGAAGATTTCTTTCCTCCATTTTATGTTTGTCTCATGGAACAGCTTAAAATCAGGAAGCATGTCTATAAACATATCTTTGGCAGAAAATCTTGAATATTACTCTTTGATAAATTATCACAGATGTGGTTTTGATTTCCGTATGTGTCTGAAAGAAGCCCTGGCTTTTACAAATACAGAAAAAGCATAAAAAAAACATATTTTGCATCAGCCATCTATCATGTCAGTATAGACAATGACAGAGAAATTGGTGCATACATATCTAGCCTTTCATCACAAAAGAAAATGTCTACATAGAGCTTCAGTCTTCTGAGGTATAAAATTAGTATAGAAGTTGAGTTAATCTGTACTTCTCAGTCTTATGTTGTTGACTCCATAGTATTCTTCAATAATCAAAGTCACTGTTAGACATTTTAACACTGAAAAAAATGTCTTTATACATCTTGAACAATTGTTATGTTTATTTCTTAACTGTTTGCTATTGGTTATTTATATGAATGATTTTGTCTGTACTGTGAAAGTCAATAAACAGCATTATAAAAATATTGAGGAACAGAAATGCTGTCAGATAAACTAACTGCAATGATTCTTATTATGACTTAATTTCTACGTAGCTTTACATTTAAACCAAATATTTCATGACAACTTTAATGGATAACATACGTTTAGCTTTTGTGGTTGGAAAATACCAGACTGGGCCCTTCAAGCTGTTTCACTTATTTGCTTTTCTGCTCCTAAATATTTACATGTTGCTCATAACCTGCTCAATTTGCTTCTGCTTTATAAATTTGTTTCTACTGTAAGGCATATTTTGAAATAGCTTTTTCCCCATCTCTGGTATGTATCATAACCACTTATTTTTCACTTGATATGCTTTCTGCTTTCCGTATTATAATCATATTGGTATTTTTCTCTTCAGTGTATGACACATATTGTATACCCACATTTAGTTTCACTTGCACCATCAAAGTCACATCATTTTGTGCATTTAACAATAAATGCAATCATGTTTTACTTCTATAGCAGCCAATTAATACTGAACATTATACTGTCCTCTGAGATACTCTATCTAGATAATGGTCAGTAGTAACAATGCATGAAATTGAGGTAAGCTCTCACTAATTTTTTTATTTATTTTTATTTATTTATTTTACATTTGTTGGCTGGGCTAGTCTAGCTGGATACATGTCCATTTTCAGTAGAGGCCCAGGGAGATAAGCTCCAAGCATTAGTAAATTACAAAAAAGATTACAATAGTTAAAAATGACTAAATTCAAATACAAAGAAATTTAAAAAAAGATTTAAGAGAATCAAAAACATTGTTTCTGTGAATAATAGCTCGCAGGCTGTGCAAGGTTTAAAATACAATTAAGTACAAGGATACTCAGAATTCTGAAGTAATGCATTCTGTACTGCTAACTTGAAGTAAGCTCTCATTAATGCATTCTGTACTGCTAACATGAAGTAAGCTCTCACTAATGCATTCTGTACTGCTAACTTGAAGTAAGCTCTCACTAATGCATTCTGTACTGCTAACTTGAAGTAAGCTCTCACTAATGCATTCTGTACTGCTAACTTGAAGTAAGCTCTCACTAATGAATTCTGTACTGCTAACTTGAAGTAAGCTCTCACTAATGCATTCTGTACTGCTAACTTGAAGTAAGCTCTCACTAATGCATTCTGTACTGCTAACTTGAAGTAAGCTCTCACTAATGCATTCTGTACTGCTAACTTGAAAGAAGCTCTCACTAATGCATTCTGTACTGCTAACTTGAAGTAAGCTCTCACTAATGCATTCTGTACTGCTAACTTGAAGTAAGCTCTCACTAATGCATTCTGTACTGCTAACATGAAGTAAGCTCTAATGCATTCTGTACTGCTAACTTGAAGTAAGCTCTCACTAATGCATTCTGTACTGCTAACTTGAAGTAAGCTCTCACTAATGTATTCTGTACTGCTAACTTGAAGTAAGCTCTCACTACTAACTTAAGGTAAGCTCTCACTAATGCATTAAGTACTGTTAACTTGAAGTAAGCGCTCACTAACGCATTCTGTACTGCTAACTTGAAGTAAGCTTTCACTAATGCATTCTGTACTGCTAACCTGAAGTAAGCTCTCACCAATGCATTCTGTACTGCTAACTTGAAGTAAGCTTTCATTAAGCATTCTGTACTGCTAACTTGAAGTAAGCTATCACTAATGCATTCTGTACTGCTAACTTGAAGTAAGCTCTCACTAATGCATTCTGTACTGCTAACAAAGTAAGCTCTCACTAATGCATTCTGTACTGCTTTCTGCGTTTTGCTCATTTACTTATGTAGCTGCTTAGCCCACTAGATTGAACAAATGCTTTACAATGCAGTACTTTCATCTAACAAACTCCAGGCATGAGATTAATGTTATCAATGCTCAGCTGAACAACCTCAAGTATTGTATTATACCTGCTAACCCACCTGTGAATTTGTACACTACACATTCTCACACCATTTTTATAGGAATCCAGCCATCAAACCCACAGAGAATTCTGCATTTGCATTGTGTCTACCCTTTAACGTATAACCTGTGTTCAACAGTGGAGAATGCCTTCATGGCCAACATTTTATCCAAGAAAATTACATTTATTGAAAGTGAAAATTTCTAACACTGACTTATTCTTCTAAACATTTAGGAAAATGTGTTATTATGTATAAGAAGGTTGAGCTGACAATTTTCATGCTAGTGATAAGAGGGTCACAATAAGGTGTCCGCTTATAACCAAGCTGACTGTCTGTCTTGTAGGTCATGTCTAGGAAGATACCGTTTATTAGATAGGCTTGAATTATCCCTCATGCTCTTAAGCCTTTTGGTAATGAGTCTCTCAGCTTAGCCATTACTTTGAAAAAGCACTAGTTCTAGTTTTAATTGGCCTCAGTGGTAGGATTCTAGAAAAAAAAATATGTTACAGAACTTATAACTCAGGACATTTAAGCTCTGTACACATATCATGGAAAAACTAAAATAAAGTACTTCTTTGTTTTCTTAACTACAGTGTGAACAATGGACTGAAGGTAGCAGGAATAAATAATTTATCAGGAGTTCTATAAAAATGTGAAGTTATCACAGTATATTAGCAAAATGCTCTCTCCAAGTCCAAGAACACCGCATTGATGGGCCCAGACAATATCTCAGGATGCCTTCTAAATAGCATGAGACATGATCTATCAGGGCCTCTGGAATTACTATTTAACTGTAGTCTCCAAACAGGCTTTGTGCCTCATGAATGGAGAAAAGCAACAGTCATCCTTCTGCACAAAGGTGGGCCATCTACAGACCCTGGAAACTAAAGACACATAAGTCTCACCAGTCTTTTATGTAAAGCCATGGAAAGAATTATCATAGAGATGATCAATAGAGATATAGATATAGTAAACCTCCAGATACTGGACCCAACCCAATTTGGTTTTGCCAAGGGCAGATAATGCCTACTCAACCTGGTAGAATTCTTTGAAAAGGTCACCAAAGCAATGAATGAGGGCAAAATTGTTCATACTGAATACTTTGACCTGGCCAAGGCATTTGACACAATACCGCACTTGGGCATTCTTGACAAACGCAAGAGGTTAGTTACAAACCCGTATGTTACCTGGTAGATATCTGAATGGCTAACAGACAGGACCCAGGAAGTTAGAACTGGGAAGTCCACCTCTACAAAGAGGCCAGTCACAAGTGGAGTCCCTCAGGGATCAGTCCTTGGATAACTACTTTTTGGCATTTACTTCTCAGAAGTCAAGGCCAATGTCAGTGGTCTCTGGCTGACTAACTTTGCAGGTGATTGCAAATTAGGAACTGTCATTCAAACTCACACTGACACAAATATTCTCCAGGAGGGGCTGACACAGACAAACAACTGGTGTCAGAGCCATGAACTAAACCTAAATGCCAAGAAATGTAATTTAGCCTTTGACCATCATGTGTCTACAGTGGTGAGGAAATCATTCTATGCTGCACAACTTATAAACAAAAGTATGGCATCTAAGTCCAAGAAAGTCATCGTTCCACTGTATTCTGCACTCATCAGACCCGTCATTGAGTACAATGCATCCTTTGGTATGTACCTAACCAGGTGCATTCAACAACTGGAATGTCCGCATAGGCTGTCCACAGAGGTTACTCACTAAAAGAATAGAGGGTGTAGGTAAAATGTCCTATGCAGACCGCCTCAAGGCACTATCCCTGTATTCTGTCTCCTACAGGTTTTTGAGGGGAGATCTATGCCTGGCATATAGGGCATTGTCAGACCCACTCTGGTGGACTTTAGCATATCCAAAAAATAAACAGCACCCCAATTACCTATTCTAAAGACTAAAACCTTGCCTGTGATGTAAATAGTACCTGCTGGAGAGATAGGTATGTATCCCAGAGACTACCCTGTCTATGGAACAGGCCCCCATCCATGTGAATCAGAGTTCCTCCCTACTCCAAGTCAAGTGCAGCTTAGACAACTGGATGAGAAACTGGAAATTCATCCCTCGTTTGGCACCTATGTCTCTAATGGACTCAGGTAACCTGTAAATGGTACATCTCCCAGGCCCATGATTACACTTATCAAGGGTATCAGAACCTGTCAGAGATTTGGGATGCATGGCTAGGTTTAAAAAGGCCTTTGTGGTCATTAGCCTAGTAAATGCCTATGAACCTATAAGCATGCATGATGGCAGACACAAGTGTATTGATATCTGACCTCTGTCAATGAATATTTGTTAGACCTGTAAGGTGATGACTTCATTTTTGAAGACTCAAGCCACACCCACTGGGAGTTAAAGGGCTGTACTAGAGGGAATGAGTTAACTGATACATGCCAGAGGGGGTATTATTTTCAATGATTAGTCTAATGAGGGGCAAGTAAAGGAAAGCAGTGACATCCATGGATCTGGAAGCAATAAATGTATTTATTAGCTGCAGAATATAGGACTTCCCTATCACAATAGGCACATGCTGGTCAGATGTTAGGTCATTCTCCATATAATTTCCCAAATCCTGAATGACTGTCAACTCTTAGGGGTGCTTTGTCAATATGGTGGTTCTGCTGGGAAGTTGACTTCACAAACGATACAATAATGCAGTTTTTTTTTGGGGGGGTGGTATTTATCTTTAGTCTATGAGTCAGGCACTAGTTTCCTTTTGGGACAATCTTTCCTGTAGGATGGATGAGGTTTTTGGGGATTCAATCACTGCTCCTAGCTTACAGTCATCTACAAACCTAGTTAGCAAGAATCCTTTGGTATTGGCTTTTTACTTCTGAGAAGTAGATGCCAAATAGAAGAGGTCTCAGTATTGAATCCTGGGGACTCTACTGGTGACTGGTCTTTTTGTGGAGACAGCTTCCCCTGCATTGATCTTCTATGTCCTATCTGTGAACCAGTTGGCAATCTGGGTCTATATTAGAACATCAAAGTTTCAAAACTTCAAATGTTCTAATATCGACCCCTATTCAGCGAACACTGAAAATAGCGAATCTACAGAAAACCAATTTTTTTCCTAGGGAAAGAATTCAGTTGTCTGTTTCTGTCACTTCACTATTTTCAGTGCTGTGGTGGAAAGTTACGGGTCGGGTTCAGGTAAGTGTGTGATTGGGCGCAGGTTAGGTGAGTTAGTGTTAGGGTGCAGGTTAGGTATGTGTGTGATCGTGTGGATGTGAGTGTTTGGGCAGGTTAGGTGAGTTAGGGTTAGGGCACGGGTCAGGTAAGTGTGCAATTGTGTGGACGTGAGGGTTAGGGCAGGGTAGGTGAGTTAGGGTTAGGGTGCAGGTGAGGTGAGTGTGCGATAGTGATGGACCTTGGGGATAGGGTTTGGGTTAAGGTAAGTGGATAGTTAGTGATGTATGTACAGTTTAGTGCAGGGTTAGATGTAAGATTTTAGGTGTATGTGTATGGATTGCTGTTTGTTTGGTGTGCTTGTGTTGTGTGTATGTGTTTTGGAACAGCAATTTTTTTTCCTAGGAAAAAAATTTGCTGTTCTGCTTGTTTGATGTTGTAAGCATTCACTGAATAGGGGTCGATATTAGAACATTCGAAGTTTTGAAACTTCGATATTCTAATATAGACCCGGCAACAAAGGGTTTACTCCTAATTTATTAAGGTCTTGTACTATACCTGATTGGGGAATTACATCAAAATCCTTGGCAAGGTTGAGGTAGGCTGTCTCAGCTTTCCATATTTTCACAGAATGTCCAGATGTTTGCCTCTTAGTTTTGGTCTTTTCCTCCTAAAATATATGGTTTTCTGGCAAAATATTGAAGACTGAAGTCACTCAATAATTCAATATAGACTCATTCATCAATACTTTGAAAGAATTTATTTGGTCTGTCCTGAAAACTCTTCTACCCAACTAGACAGTCAACACTCTTAATAATCTAGTTTTAAATACTTTAAACAGCCACACCGCCATCCGCAAAAAAGAGTGAAAATTAACTACAAACCATGACTCACTACCTAGACAAAAGCTACAATATCTAACAGAGGCAAAGCTTGGAAAGGATGGCTTAAACTGAAAACTCCCCATAACCTAGACAAAAAAAAATAGTATGGCCATCAACAGCTTTGTCACAAAAATGACCCCTCCAAAATTCTGGACATCAATATGTAACCTGTTACATCTGAGCTCAAAGAAGAATCCCAACCCTTCTCATAGCAGCTCTCCACTAGAAGCTGCAACCTGAATCAATACCTATTCATAGAAAGCATTACCTCTAACTAAAAACTCTTAGCACCCATCTAGTGCTTCTACCACCTTCTCAATAACACCCAGCCCTTGTAATTCAGCAAACTACAGTTTAGACCAAAACCAACATTCTTCATACACTATACAAACTACCACTTCCTTTACACCCCCCCCCCCCATATCCCCATCTGAACCTAATTCACCCTGTACATCCATTACTTGCAACTTCCACATAGGACCTGTCTACACATCATTAATAAAAACCTTCTACTTAACCTCAAACCTGTTCCACTACACTTGACACCCTCTCACCTGAAGACCTAAAGGTAGCTGCTGATGCCATAACATAGCCAGTCTCTTTCCTTATCAACAGAGTGATAACTGAATCCTATATGCCCTCACTATGGAAAATATCCTACATTATCCCTCTTCATAGAGGTGACATCCCAGCTGACGTCTGCATCATTCAGCCTATTGCAATATTATCGCCTGTCTCGAAAATGTATTCATAAGCAAATACTCTACCATCGTCTACAAGGGTGGCTCTTAATATCCACCCAACATGGCTTCTGCCCAACACACTGACACCATAAACAAATACAGGGACTCAGGCAAACTTCACACTGACACCATAAACAAATACAGGGACTCAGGCAAACTTGTTTCCTCCTTATTTTTTTGACCTGCCAAAAGCTTTTGATATAGTTTCCCACCCTAAACTCCTATATATACGAACAACCAAAGAAATGCCAAATGTAAAGGAAAACAACTCTCAGAAAATCCACAAATCCACAGAAAAAAGCAAATTTATTCCTCTGACGTCTCGGCTTAAGCCTTCAAGGAGTAAAGAACATAATAACACACTACATTTATATATATATATATATATATATATATATATATATATACAAAGTTAATTAGTGAAACAATAAATCAATAAATCAATTAGTAATGATTAAATGTAAATAAATACTCTCCAATTTACGTCTTCATTAAGACCTTGTGGGTACATAGTATTAAATTTTAGAATATACATAGCTTCCTTATATATCAAAACTTGTTTAATATTTGAAATATTATGCCAACAACAATTTATTTTTTCTAAAACTGTGGCTTGAAGTTTTTCATTTTTACTATTATGAAAATCCCTAAAATGTACAGCTACAGAACTTGCTTCTCTATTATTAATAATGTCCCTGGTGTGTTCCAACAGCCTAACTTTAAATGACCGTTTGGTCTCACCAATATAAAATTTCTTACACGGACATTTAAGGACATAAATCACCCCTTCAGAGTTACAGTTGAAAACACCAAGAGTGTTAAATCTAACATTATTAATATGGGAAAATTTATTAACCACAAAACTACAAGCTTTGCATTTCCCACACTTCAAGGTACCACTGAAAAACAAACTGCGTTGTAAGCTAACCACAGGCATCTCAAATCTGCTCTTTACTAAAAAATCTTTGATATTCCTACCTCTTTTGTATGAAAATCGTAGATCAACATCCAACCATAAAGACACATTGTGTAGGGAACTAAAATAATTCCAATAATGATTAACTAACCTAAACATTTCCCCACTAAAACAACCATAGGTTGAAACAAAGTATAAAATATCCCTCAAATTAACTTTACTATTAGGCACATCTAAACACCTAATATAAGCTTTGTTAACATTTTTTTTATATCTGTAACCACAAAACCTATTATAACTATTTTGTATAACTTGCTTGTTATAACCCCTTTGGCTAAAAGTATGCATTAATAAATTCAATTCCTTATTAAAAACAACTTCACTATTACATAGTCTAGATATTCTAAGAATTTCACTGTATGACAAAGCTTCCAACGTATGTGGGGGATGACAACTAGTGCCATGCACATACTGTGTACCACCATCAAACTTCCTATTAACAGAAGTTACTAGAATCTTTCCATCAACAATATTCAAAATAATATCAAGAAAAGGAATAGATGTACCTTTTTTCAACCCATCAAATTCCAAAGAGAACCTGTTTCTATTTAGGTCTAAAATAAAATTATCCACTAAAGTTTCACCACCTTCAACCAAAAAAATTAAATCATCCACAAACCTAAAATATTTAATAACATGATTCTGAAAAAAATATTTTCTATATAAAAATTCTGATTCAAATAAACCCATGGCTAGATTTGCATACATGGGGGCAAAAGCTTTCCCCATGGCTGTACCTCATTTTTGTCGATACAAACAATTATCAAATTCAAAAAAATTATTAGTCAAAGAAAAATGAATAAGCTCTAAAATATACTCTGTAACAGGATAATCCCCTAGAAAAAATCTAACAGCCTCCATACCAAATTGATGACTGATATTTGTATACAGGCTTTTAACATTGATAGTAATCCAATACATTTGCTCATTCCATTTCACTTCATTGATTTTTTTCTAAAAAATCAAAAACATCAGTAATATATGAAGATAAAGTTTTGACCTTAGCTAACAAAAAATTGTGTAAAAAGAGACCCAAATTGGGCAAAAAATAATTGCATCCTGAAACAATGTGTCTCCCTGGAGGTGATGTTAAACTTTTATGTATTTTGGGAAGACAATAAAAGTTAGCCATTTTGCAACCTTCACTATTAAATTTCTTCTTTAAATCCATATGAGAAAAATAGCCTAACCTTTCATCCTTCTCAAGTAACTCATCGTATTCCTTTAAAGCATGGTTATATGAAGTATGTGCTGCCTTTTCATAAACATTTTCATCATTTAAATGTTCAATACACATTCTAAAATATTGAGAATAATGCATAACAACAAGTTTGTTACCTTTATCAGATGGCTTAAAAACAATTTCATTCATCTTACTCAATTTTAGTAAAGCCTGCCATTCATTAAAACATAAATTATACTGTATATTAGCTCTATGTTTCATATATTCTTCAAATGCATATTCAATAGAGAAATTTAATAAATTAACAAAATGCATAACACATTATTTAAGACTGGAGGAACAAAATTGCTTTCTTGCTTAATGCAATTAGTGCCAAATTTAAAATACGCATCATATATATCTTCAGATGCACATGTATGAAAACTATCACATGAGGAATTAGAACTATCTAAAGAAGACACAACATTAGCATTATTATAGAAAAAACTTTTTAAATGAAGCTTCCTACCAAATCTGTAAATATCCCTTTTCATTTCATGTATACATGATACTACAGTTGGAATAAACTTCAGTCCCTTATTAAGAACAGATAACTCAATGTCTGTGAAAGATTGTCCC
The DNA here is from genome assembly GCF_019279795.1 of Protopterus annectens. Classification (NCBI taxonomy): domain Eukaryota; kingdom Metazoa; phylum Chordata; order Ceratodontiformes; family Protopteridae; genus Protopterus; species Protopterus annectens. The sequence continues at coordinate 1,737,436,389 of NC_056729.1, read as the reverse complement.
GACAAATTAATAACATAATTTGCATTTACAGGTAAAGAAAAAACATCACCATCTACCTCTTTTATAACCGCCTTGTGGAAATTGTTCTTTTTGTGACGAACCTTGTACATCCCTCTAGCATTTTCTCCCCTGAAAACCTCCACGGGCATTTCTCGTCTCTCCACGAAAAGTTTGGTGAAATCTCTCAGATTGTTGAGGTTTCGGTAATGTTGGAAAATCTGTATTGATATTATCTATCTCTTTATAAGAGGTATAGCCCCCTTCAGATGCTGAAAATGAAGAATTGTGATTACCTTCACTTCCATAGTCATTTTGAAAATGAACCCGATGACGTGGCTTCTTACGATTGGCTCTAGACAAAAAAGCCTTGCTGCTCTCATAATCGCGTAAGTCCCTCAATAGTTTACCTTTTTTTCTTTCAAGCAACAAAGTCTCATAATCTTTTAATTTCTCATTTATACCACTCAAAAAATCATCCATAATTGAAGCAGGAGTGCAGACAGTAAGCTTTTCACAAAGTCTCTTTATTTCTACACCCAGTTCACGCTGTTTAACTCTATCACACTCAATCAAAATTTGTACCCATTCGGAAAAACATTTATGAGTGGATGCAACCCAGCGTTTGTGGAAAGCAATGTCTGTATCTTTTTGCAAATCAAAAGGGGTAGTTGGATCTTTATACACTCTTAACCCCCTAGGTGTTATTTCCAGATCAACATACTTTTGTAAGCCACAGATGTTAAAATACGTAGCTGTTTCTTTCCACATATTCTTTTCTAACTCATTAAACAGAGGACTTACGTTGCTGATAGAAGAAGGTAATTTGTGTCCCACACTATGGAAAATATCCTACATTATCCCTCTTCATAGAGGTGACATCCCAGCTGACATCTGCATCATTCAGCCTATTGCAATATTATCGCCTGTCTCGAAAATGTATTCATAAGCAAATACTCTACCATCGTCTACAAGGGTGGCTCTTAATATCCACCCAACATGGCTTCTGCCCAACACACTGACACCATAAACAAATACAGGGACTCAGGCAAACTTGTTTCCTCCTTATTTTTTTGACCTGCCAAAAGCTTTTGATATAGTTTCCCACCCTAAACTCCTATATAAACTGTCTCAACTTGGACTATCCTCTTCTTCATTACTGTGGTTTAATGTCTATTTAATTGACAGTGTCCACTCTGTGAAATGGCAGACCACTCTCTCACTGTACCTGCAGGTCTTCACTGCTGTACCCCAAGGCTCTGTTCTTTGCCCCTTCCTCTTTAATATCTTTGTCAATGACATCTGTACCTCTGTTATGGGACAAGACCAGCTTATTAAAATGTATGTACAGTTTATTAATGATGCTATAATATGATTGTTAAAAAGCAAATATAATTTGTATGCAGGGATGGGAAAATACAACTTCATAAGCCACAGTAGCGCTGTTTCTTAAACTGCATTCTTTTAGTATGTAATAAGAGAAAATAGTAAATTTTGCAGTTACTACAAAAGGAATTTGTTAGATTGACTCCTCCAGGCTAGGAGTGCATTGTTGCTAGAGCAGGTTTGAAACATCAAAGGTCAGAAAAACAAGACCCCTTGGAAGCAGGTGGATCATGTATAAGGTGTTCACATGAAGTCTGATGCAAAAATCACGAGGGATGAGGACATTTGCAAAGTTTTCTATAAGACACAGTCATTGTAATGTAATGAAAGTGCATGACCAGGTTTGATAAGAAAAATGTATAAAAAATGTGGTTTGTCTCTGTTCAGAGAGACTATTTTGACATCTACTATGAAGACTGCCTCCCAGTTCTGTAAGAATAACATTTTTTTTGCACATCCAGAAGTGTTGCTCCTGACTAACAGCATATAAGGCAAATTCTTAATGTTAATTATTTATGACTATAACAATGTGGTGCTGTGACTCAGATCAGAACTTTAGTATTGCTGCAGGGCAGTTCTGGAATAGGGTTCATACAGATTTTCTGTGAATTCCACACTGCTTCGTATGGAATAGTCAGAGACTCAGATGTGAAGTGTGCAAACATACTAGCCTTGGCAGGGAAATTGTTTTGTAAGGGGAAAAGGGTTGGTTTGTGTTTTTTTTTCTTCTTTCTTTTTTTAGACAATTTTAGCAAATGTAAGTGCATGACTGTGTTTGTACATTAAGTGCATGTCTGTGTTGTAGTATAAGTGCATGACTGTGCTATTGTTTGACTGAGTGGTTGTAAGGTATACAAGTAATAGTGGAAGGACACTACAGTAAATGAGTATAGTAAATATATGTGCACATACAGTAAAGGGCAAATTAACACAAGGAGTTGCCTTGTGTCGAGGGCAGTATCCTCAGGATTGAAAGTTAAGAAGTATGAGAGATGTTTTTATTTCTGTCAATGTATAAATGCATGAGAGAAAGGAAAGAAAAAGTTTAAAGTTAAAAATAAAGTTAAAACAAGTTCATGAGCCCACCGCATGATTGAGATGTAGACTGTAAAGTTAAAACAAGTTCATGAATGCACATGACAGCATTTTATTCTTGGTGTAGTGAAGCACTTAAAAGGGAAAAGGAGTCAGCAGTGAGAGGGTTGCAGGATTTTAATAAAAAATTGTTGCAACAAGTAAAAGAGGTTAAAAAGGCAGTACAGACCAGTAAAAAAGGATCCTTTTATGTTGTCTTAGCAGGTTTGGAACAAACTGAAAATGGTCAAAAAGAAGAAACGTCTAAAGTAAATAATAATCCTCCAGTAGCTACCACCACCTCCCCCATATGTACCGGTATGGGTGGCTCCTGCACAAGATTATGCTGTTTCTCAGACCTCTGCATTTTTTTTAACACAAGGGCAGCATGCTACTGTTACATCTGAACTTAGTTATGCCATTCAGCTCTCATCTTTAGAACAACATCTGCAGTTAAAAAGTTTTTTTTCCTTCCTTCTTCCTATCATTCTCAACAAGCATCTACCGTTCCAACAGGAGCACTGTTTAACACTCATAGGTTCATAGGTTGGTACTAGGCTATCAGCCCTTGGACCTATACAAGCCTAGCCATAACAATTCCTTGGCTATTTCTTCCCACACTATTTACTTCCCTGGACCCCTGTCTAGCAGGGCGACTGATGTGATCTCCAGGGTGAATTTCCTTTCCAATCGTCAAAGTTCCTTTTGAAGAGGGCCAAAGAGGCACTCTGCTTAACATGTATGGGCAGTCTATTCCAGAGTCTGGGGAGTCTCTGGGTCAGGAACCTATCCCTCCAGCATGTTTTGTTTATTGTGATGACAAGGTTTAGATCCCTGGAGCGTGTGGCTCTGAGGGATTGAGATTTCTTTAAGAGTAGCATGTCCAACAGCTCTGGGTTTGTCATGGCCTTGTATGTTAAGCAGAGATCGCCTCTGAGTAGATGATATGTGACAGAGTATAGCTGGAGTCTTTTAAGGTGGTCAGCATAGGGCATCTGCTTTAGGCCTGTGATTCTTTTAGTGAGGTATTTATGCGTCCTTTCCAGTTGTTGCAGATGTCTTGAGAGGTACATACCAAATGGGGCATTGTATTCTATAATGGGTCTAATGAGGGATGAGTACAGTGGGACAATGACCTCCTTTTTTCCTGGATGAAAAGCCCTTAGTGATGAGGTGTGCCACACAGAAGGATTTCCTGACTGTTGTGGCAATGTGGTTATCGAAGGTAAGACCACTGTCCACCTGTGTCCCTAAGTCTCTTATCACAATTTTGATACTCAGTGTACTACCACCTATGTGGTAATTCACAGGTACATGTTTTTTCCCAAAGGGGATAATTATACATTTCTTGGCATTGAGCTTGACCCCATGGCTCTGGCACCAAGCATCTGTTTCTGTAAGGCCCTTTTGTAGAGTATCCACATCATTTGGGAGTTCAATAATGGCTCCCAGTTTTCAGTCATCTGTGAACTTTGTTAGCCAGAGTCCCTTAGTCTTGGCCTGTACTTCAGAGAAGTAGATGCCAAACAAGAGCGGTCCCAGGACTGAACCCTGAGGTACTCCACTTGTCACTTTTCTCGAGCTGGATTTGGAGTCAGCTACTTTTACAGTGTGGGTTCTGTCAGTAAGCCAGTTGGCATCCCATCAAGTGAAGTAGGGATTAATGACCAGCTTAGTAAGTTTATCTATGATTCCAGAGTAGGGGATGGTGTCAAAGGCCTTGGCAAGGTCCAGATAGGCTGTGTGGACTGCCTTACCCTCATCCACGGCTCTGGAGACTGATTCAAAGAAGTCAATCAGGTTCAGGAGACAAGATTGGCCCTTCACCAACCCAAACTGGGTGGGGTCCAGTGTTTGAAGGTTTCCAATGTCTTTGTTTATAAGTTCCATGATAATACCTTCCATGGCCTTGCAGATCAGGTTCATCAGACTGATGGGGCAGTAGTTCCTAGGATCCAAGGTGGATCCCCCCTTGTGGAGTGGTATAACTGTAGCAGTTCACCACTCAGTGGGCACAAAGCCTGAGGTGAGGGTATGATTAAACATGACACTTAGGTGAGGTGCCAGTTCATTTTGTAGTTCATGTAGTAGACAGCCAGGGATGTCATCTGGTCCCATGGATGCTGTATTCTTAGCCTTGGAGAGTGCGTTTTTTTACCTGTGTAGCCGTTATTACCAGAATTTGGCAATCTTCTAGTATTGAGATGGGCCATTTAGGGGGTGAGAGGGGGATCAAGTTGGCACTGAATCAATCTGCCAGGATATTGGCAATATCCTTGGGATCAGTATATTTAATGCCATTATGTTGTACCTCAGAGCATATCTGAGCATTATCATTTAGATTCTTGACATAGCTATAGAATGCCTTGTGGTTGTCTTTGGAATCTTTGGCAATTTTATTTTCGTAACTAGCTTTGGAGGATTATATGAGGGATCTCAGCTTCTTACTGAGGCTGGTAAGGGAGTTTTTTGCATTCTGGGATTTTCCTCTTTTCTGCAACAGTTTCTTCCTTTTGTTGTAAATTTTGCTTATGGCAGGGGACCACCAGATTGGCTTCCTTTTTTGGTGGAGACCATCTTGGTTCTATTTGGGATGGCACGATTCAAGATTCCTGTGGCTCATCACAAGAGCTCCCATGATGGGGTAGAACAAGAGGCTATTTCCTCTGCAAAAGATCTTTTGGCACCTTTAAAAAATGGGGGGGACTAATGCTGAGTTGCATACTATGTTCAAATGTTTTCTAACTGAAGGAAAAAAATCCATGAAGGTTTAAGGAGGAATTAAAAAAAACTATTACAACCCTACTTTGACAGATTTTAAACCAGCTGCTTCGGGAAGTTTCTCCAATGAAATAAGAACACAGTTACTTAAAAAGGCTAAAATAACAAATTTTATTCCCACAGGAAATGCAATAGTAAATTAAAGGATAGCACTGGTAAATTACAAAATTGTATCAGGCATGTAGGCAAAATAAATAGAAAACCCCTGCAGATTATTTGAGTCATCTTAAAGCAGTGTTTGCGAAACATTCAAAAATACCAGACCCAAATGAACAAGCTAAACCAGCTATTGCAGCTGCCTTTGGGCAGGGTTTGCAAACCCTGTACAAAATAAAATAACCCAAGTGCTTATAGACTGGCAGGAAAATGACTTACCCCCAGATTTACTAATCTTTTGTGCAGGACTAGCTTAGTCCTGCACAGAAGCGGCTGTTTAGGGGCTGGACAGCAGCGCGCCATGCATATTAATGAAGGCGAGCTGCCTGAGCCCCTAAACTTACACAGAGCCTGTAAGAGTGCAGGGGGTGTGTCTGAGAGTATAGCTTTCAGAATATACATGCCCCCGCAATGAAGAACAGCAGAAAGGCCAAAAGAATGAGAAAGACCACTCATAGGTGTCTGCATACCCCCAACAACATCCCCCTATGTACAACAGCAATAGTAAATACAAACCAAATAAACAAACCATTATTTTTTTTATTATTAATCCAATTAAAGCTAACTGTAGGTGCGCAGGTTTGCCCATCGCTTAGCTATGGTTAATGCGGCTTAAGTGGCTGAAGAGGATAACAAGGAAGATATATGCAAATGAAGCAATATAGCAATAGTGTAGTGGGCAGAGCATTTGCCTTATGAGCAGGCATTCCCGGTTTGAGTCCCACTGCAGCACATTCCATTTTCTATGTCAAATCACGTTATGACCAATATTTTAGTTGCATAACCTACTAAATAACATATATTTGTGAACTGGAGTACTGCATTAAATGCAGATGTGAGGTGTCAGTGTCATAATGTTGCAAAGTCCACAGATAATCACATTTGTCTCATACAGTATATGTACACAGGAATCATGGATACAAATGGAAGGTAAAATGTGTAATGAATGATAACCCCATACAGCTTCCAAATCCCACTCCTTCCCAAGAACCATTAGATAGTACTGTCTAAATCACTGCAGTTGTAAGCGGGAGTAAGCACTAGTAAGCAAGTGTAAGCACCAATAAGCAGTAGTAAGCATATTTTAAGTGCCAGTAAGCGAGTTTAAGCCCATTTGCGTGGGGGTAAGCAATGCACACACAGGTTAAGCAATATTGAAGCTAGCTCCCTGTTAGCAGTGCTTACCCTCTCGCAAACCCACACAAACCTGCTTACAACTGCTCAAAAGTGCCTTAATCACCCTGTATCCAATGGGCCTTGTTCTGCCCAGCAACAAAATAAATAGCCTTGCAGGTCTTGAACCCTATACACTATAGTCACAGTAGTTAACCACCAGGCCATCACAGCAGTACAGAAGAATGAGGTATCTCTGAACAAATCCTCACCACAGTAAAGTCAACATGAACCTGTGAAAGGAATCAGTATACAGTCATATGTTCTATAACCCACTACATAACATAAATATGTGAACTGGAGTACAGCAGTAAGTCCAGAAGTGAGGTATAATTGTAATAGAGTGTTGAAGTCACCAATAAAACACAAGGACCCCATACAGTGTATGTACACATGAATCATGGAAACCAGGCATACATATAAGGTATAATGAATAATAAATCATCATCTTCTTTCGGCTGTTCCCGTTAGGGGTCGCCACAGCGGATCATCTGTTTCCATTTCTTCCTGTCCTCTGCATCTTGGTCTATCACACCAACCACCTGCATGTCCTCTCTCACCACATCCATAAACCTTATCTTAGGCCTTCATCTTTTCCTGTTACCTGGTAGCTTCATCCTTAGCATCTTTTTCCCAATATACTCTGCATCCCTCCTCAGCACATGTCCAAACCAATGTAATCTTGCCTCTCTGGCTTTGTCTCCAAACCTTCCAACCTGGGCTGACCCTCTAATATAGTTATTCCTAATCCTGTCCACCCTTGTCACACCCAGTGCAAATCTTAATATCTTTAACTCTGCTACATCCAGCTCTAACTCCTGCCTTTTTGTCAGTGCCACTATCTCCAACCCATATAACATAGCTGGTCTCACTACTCTCTTGTAGACCTTCCTTTTCACTCTTACTGGTACCCATATGTCACAAATCACTCTTGACACTTTTCTCCACCCACTCCATCCTGCCTGTACTCCCTTTTTCACCTCTCTTCCACACTCGCCATTTCTCTGAACTATTGATTCCAAGTATTTAAACTCATCCACCTTTGCCACCTCTACTCCTTGCATCTTCACCATTCCTCTGTCCTCCCTCTAATTCACACACATATATTCTGTCTTAGTCCTGCTGACCTTCATTCCTCTTCTCTCTAGAGCATATCTCCAACTCTCCAGGGTCTCCTCCACCTGTTCCCTACTCTCACTACAGATCACAATGTCATCTGCAAACATCATAGTCCACGGGGACTCCTGTCTGATCTCGTCTGTCAACCTGTCCATCACCATTGCAAATAAGAAAGGGCTCAGAACTGATCCTTGATGTAATCACACCTCCACCTTAAATGCATCCATCACTCCCACCACAGACTTCACCGCTGTCACACTACCCTCATACATATCCTGTACCACTCTTACATACTTCTGTGACACTCCCGACTTCCTCATACAATACAACAACTTCTCCCTAGGCACTCTGTCATATGCTTTTTCTAAGTCCACAAAAACATAATGCGACTCCTTCTGACCTTCTCTGTACTTCTCCATCAACAATCTCAGAGCAAACATTGCATCTGTAGTGCTCCTTCCCGACATGAAACCATACTGCTGATCACTAATCATCATGTCCCTTCTTAACTTAGCTTCCACTACTCTTTCCCATAAACCAGCCACTGGGGATGCACAAGCCAGTGCATTTCTTTGTGTCGGTCCGAAGCCCAAATAAATGGGGAAGGTTGCGTCAGGAAGGGCATCCAGTGTAAAACGTGGCCAAATCATTCATGCGGACAGCAGTAATGAATAATAAATCAATGCCAAAAAAGAAAATATAATGCAAAGTCTATTGTAAGCAATGCTAAGCATTGCACAGGCCAGCTTAGGAGGTGTAAGCAATGTGTAGGCCAGCTAACTCAATGTACCCAGTGGTATGCCCTTTTAAACAATTCCAACCTTCGGTAAGCTTAGCCTTTTTGAAACTGGTGAATCACGGCAAACTGTGGGAAATCAGCCCTACTTAAACCCAACAAGTGGGAATACATCTCATAGCTGGTTGTAGCTTCCTCTTGCAGGCACCATGGCAGAAAGGGGAGAAGCACAGCGCTGGTGTAGCCAGGAGTCCAGAGTCATGGCAGGACTCTTTGTCAAAGACCATGAGCAGAGACTACTGCAGGGCCAGTACCAGGGTTCCCAATATAAGGTGTAACATGTGTAGGAGCTCTTGGCCAACCTCATGGCACCTGCCCATCCGGCCACACACCAACCACCAGACACCTTTGTGGAGGTGGGTGCCACCCACACACTGGCCGAGGAGCATGCAGGTAAGGTTACAGGGCACATCCGTAGACCACTGTTGTGTATACATCCACATCGGTACAGGTAGATCATGCATATCTGACATGTCATAGATATATTTTGTTGCTGCATAGTAGTGATAACAGATATCCATATGTGGTAGTATTGTGGAAATGTACTGTTGATGTATTGTAATACTGCACCCACCCTGTAGCATTGCCACAGTTGTGGCCACTGACTTTGCATCTCTCACCCTCTTATGTAGATCCCTCCAGGATGCCACCATGACAGCAGCCTGTAGCTGATGAGTATGGTTTATGCAGATGCTTGCCAATACACCGGGCATGTAATGGCTATGGTATATGCCATGCACACATCTAACACACCTAACCGGAATGCATGCTGTACATGTGCATGTATTGTTGATGTGAAATGCATGGCATCACAGGGGTAACCATGATGGGCTATTGGAAGGGTATGTCAGACACCTGCATGATGACTAACATCCTGTCATTGTGGAATGTGTCCACAGGGAGTAACATAATGGTGGGAGACATGGCCTACAGTAGGGACATGTTTGGAACAACACCCATATACAGTGCAACACCAGTGTATATACCTGTAGGACAATGGCAACTGTTGCACAGATACACTATGGCATAAGGCATTAAAGTAGTCCACATTTTCAGCTGGGACTAGGCTGTAACATGTGGAACACTGCAAAGTGACACATGTGTAGGGCTTACTTGTCTTGCATCTGCATAAAAGCTGAAGGAGGGGGGAGTGTCAGCATGACACACCAGTGCACTGCAGCAGGGATCCTAAGGATGTTATGAATGGCTGTATCTGCACATAGTCAGGTTCAGGACTTGTGGTAGCTGTAACCCTACCCCCACAACAATAGTGATAGCAGTGTGTGAACACCAAAGGATGTGCACATGAGTAGACCTTGTAATCATGCAGAATAGGGGGACATGTGTAGGGCAGACTGAACATACACTGGAAAATGCAGATGGCCCACGCTGTTATACCCCTACCAGGAGTAGTGACTGCTGCAGTACACACCACAACAGGTGCAATGAACCATCATGATAAGGGTGTGCACACATATGCCCACATGGTGTGTATGCATCGTGGTCAGCATCCGCATGCCTTACATATTCTGTAGACACTGCATGTGAAAGTACAGAACATATGTCACATATCGAGCTCATGTACTGCTAAGAGATGCAGCGATGTAGTCCCATGGCAGAAAAAATATGGGTGCAACATATCAATAAGGGTGTGTATACCCCCCATATCCATGGTATGCTCTGATGGTTGTCAGTGTAAGAGTACTGGATTGTCATACATGGTCTGCTGATGTTGAGAGCTGTGCATCAGACATCAGGCATTCACAAATGACATCTGTCCACATATCATACCAGGTATGTGTTGCTGGAAAACATAGGGGCTGACATAACCGACACAGTAGTACACATTCAGCAATGGGCTGTACACCTGAGAAGTGTGGTGTAAAATACATGGCAGGGTGCAGAACAGGTGCACAGAAATACCTTGTTCATGGATGCAGTGGTGTCCAGGGGAAGGGGCATCACCTAGTGACACAGCACATGCATCACACACATGTATGCTGTTGCTAGCATGGATTGAACATAGCTGCATGTCATGCTGTCGGGTACCATATATTATGCATGTTGACAGAGGGGTAATAGGAGGAGTGTGTGTACTATCATTGTGCAACCTCACCTGTGTGTGTGTGTGTGTGTGTGTGTGTGTGTGTGTGTGTGTGTGTGTGTGTGTGTGTGTGTGTGTGTGTCTATCCTGGTGGGTAGTTTGTCTGTAGGGTCACTCTGGTGAAGTGGAGGGAGGTTGATGCATGTAGGATGCTTGTGTGCATGTGTGTGTGTGTGGTTGGTCATGTATGCACATGTGATTGTGGGGTGTTCATACAGCAGTACCTCCCTCTGGGATCATGCAGTACATGTACATGGACTGCCACATTACAGACCAGGAATACTTGTCATGTGTGTAATCACAGGACAGCTGATAGTATCATATGGTCTGTAGCATGGAACTGACATCGAGAGGGTAGGTAGATACCAGGTATAACCTTGATACTGCATTCAGCAGAGAGGTCACCTACAACCCACGTATGCAACACTACAGATGCATTGGGGAAGTACGAGTCAACACCAGGGAGTGTATCCACATATTACAGTTGTCACATGATAGGCTGAATGAGCAGCATATCTGGCATGTACTGAGCATTACATACACATGACACACCAGTGTGTGATATAATAGATATAACATTGTAGCCCACACATATAGGGGCCATGCTGATGATGTCCAGACATACACAAGGTGAATGCACAATGACAGCAGTGAGGTAATCTAAAACCACCACACACAGGTCAGGCAGGTAATGTAGTAACAGGTCTTGTGTTGTGACAGTTTGTGTAGGCATTAAGAGGACTGATATGTTAAAGAGTGATATCAATGTGTGTATGTTAACAAGTGTGATGCAGGATGGGGTACCACATGGACATATACATGGGACTGTCTCTAAAGCTATGATCAGGTAGGTATTACCGAGATGTGCGCGCGTGTGTGTGTGGGTGTGTGTGTGTGTGTGTGTGTGTGTGCATGTGTGTGTGCATGTGTGTGTGTGTGTGTGTGTGTGTGTGTGTGTGTGTGTGTGTGTGAGTGTGTGTGTGTGTATGTGTGTGTGTGTACTGTTATGCAATGCTGTACATGTTTTAAAGTGCGTTTATTGTTTTCACCCACATGTGGCGAAGTGGGTCAGGGTCCCTCCTGCATGTAATCTGATGTTGGTGTACATACAGACACCGAAGACGATGATGGCACTGTTGAGGCACAGGTGGGGTTGTCAGGGGCCGACACTGCACCAGCATTTGACATCCCCCTTTTAGCCACCCCAACCCCGCACACAGTTTCAGTACCTATACATGCCCCATCACCAGTAGCCATTGTGGAGAGTCAGCTGGCATTTGGTGGCAGTGCACACGAAAGTGTGGTAACCATGCCTACTGTGTCCGGTCTCAGCAGGCATAGCCGGATATCTGGCAGGGCACCACATAGGCAGATGTCCCAGGGTGCCCATGGTAGCACCACTGGACATCATGCTCCTGGCAGAAGTGACATAGCTGGTACCAGCAGGCACCTGTTTCAGGCTGTCATGGTGGTGCAGGCACATATGGGATGTTACACCAGACAGCACTGGTGTAGCCAGGAGTCCAGAGCCATGGCATGACTCTTTGTCAAAGACCATGAGCAGAGACTGCTGCAGGGCCAGTACCAGGGTTCCCAATATAAGTCAGAAGCCTGGGACCGTCTCACCCATGACCTCCCCAGATCCACTGGCATACCCCGAGCTGGTGAGCAGGTCAGGCATCACTATGCTGACCTGAAGCAGTGTAAGGGGGGCCTCTTGGAGCAGTGGATCCAAGAAGCTAGAACAGCAGGGGCTGTCCCAGCTGTGTGTATCACTCCACTATATGTGTAATAATTGCCAGCTCATGTTTATCATGGATAGCTATGGCTTAATATCCCTCTTATGTCCTCCACAGCTGCAAGTGAGTGGGCTACGAACCAGAAGGCCCATGGATGTCACCTGGAGAGGTTGTGATGCGAGGCAGGTCAGGAATACTCTTGCATGTACTGTCATAGGAAATAAATCTAAAAGTATTAGTAAATTAATTGCCAGTATGAAACCTGTAATGTTTAAGGCAAGTATTGCATACACCAAAGAATATGGCAGGAAGAGTCTTGTATAGTTTGTATGTAAATAAAAGCATAATAGCCTGACAAAAAAGGTCTGACTGCTGGAATGCATGTGTATACTCTGGTATCATATGGTAATGTAGATTTGCAATCATGTAATAGTACTGTTGTATTAAGCACTTTTTCCCACACTGTGCACCATAAATAGAATGTGTAGGAATGCGTGTATATGATGGTATAATCCCCACTATTTAGTACAACTGAGAGACACATAGACAGAAAACAGTGAAAAGGCTGACAACAAAATCCAAATAGCACATGCAACTGTGACGTGAACTATTGCATTTTTAGCACACACAGCCATGGTTCAAATCCCGGCAGTGGCAGTAGTCTGCATACAGAATCATACCCCACAACTGTACAGATATGTCCAGAATGTCCAGTAAAGTGGCCCATATCTGTTGCCTGTCAACCTGTCCCCCTTGTAAATCAGTGAGATGATCCCATACATATAGGCAGCAAACAGGAAATACGACTGATTGACACACATCTATGAGAACAAAGCTGGCACACTAGCAACTCCCCAAAACCATTTATAACCCCATGTTGTCAAGCTGTGGCCAGAGTGTGTACAGTAACAGAGTGAGATGTATGTGCATAATAGTAATGTGGAATCTGGTACTGTGTGGGCAACATTCAGGTAGTGCTAACAAACATTTCTCCCACAGGTCTGTCAGATACCAACACTGTGCCCAGTAATACAATAATGATAGCCTGTACTGGCACTGTTTACTCTGGTATTGTATGGCATTGTGACGGATGGAGTTGCTCTGAATAATAAGGTATTACTCATCAATGTCGCCCACACTGTCTTACAAAATGTAACTGTCTAGGTAATCCTGTATAAGAGTGTTGTAATACAAGGTCAGAATGCAAAACCACAGGAGACTTATAAGACAGAGAGCAGATAGGAGATATACACCAATATCTATATAGCACACACAACTTTGATGGACAGTGTTTTAGTTGTAGCAGACACAGCCTTGGTCTGAATCCTGGGAGTGGAAGAAGGCTACATACAGAGTCATACCCCACAACTGTACAGATAAAACCAGAATGTCCGGTATATGGGCCCATATCTGCTGCCTGTCCCCCTGTCCTCCTGGGAAGTCTGTGGGATGATATCAGATGTTTAGGCAGCAAATATGGAATACAACTGATTGTCACATCTATGAGAACAAACCTGTCACTCTAGCAACTGCCAAAACAGTTATGAGAGTAATAAGCCAAGTATGTCCTATCTACACCCCCATGTTGTCAAGCTGTGGCCAAAGTATATACAGTAACAGAGTGAGATCTATGTGCATAATACTAATGTGAAATCTGGTACTTTGTGTGGCAACATTCAGGTAGTGCTAACAAACATTGCTCCCACAGGTACGCTGGATAGGAACACTGTGCCGAGAAATAAAACGCTTGATACACTGTACTTGTACTGTTTACTCTGTTATTGTATAAAATTGTGATTGTTGCAGTTGCTCTGTATAATAAGGTATCACTGATCACTGTCACCCACACTGTGCTACATAATATAACTGTGTAGAAAAGCCTGTATAAGAGTGTGGTAAGTCACTAAAGGTTGAAGAGGGCAATAGTGTAGATATGTCCCTGTTAATCTTCATGTGGTCAAGACATGGCCAGAGTCTGTGCACAAAGAGATGGACAGGTATGTGTACAACAGCAACCTGGAATCTGGGAGTATGTGTAGAAACAGTTAGTTAGTGTTAACAAACATTTCCTTTACCAGGTAAGAGATGTATCCTGTGGGTAAAACCAGTTCATGTATAAAGATGACAGCCATATCACTGTCCAAACTAAGGCAATATGGTAGTGTAGTAATACTTGTAAGGTACAGATAACAGCACTTACTAGGAAAGTAATGTGAACTACAGGAATATACTAGTTATTAATTGACATCCCCCCCCATCATATCACTAACAATAAAATAAATACCCACCTCAACCGGTATGTAATGATTTCACTGTTCTGTTGGGATATATGTCCTCTTGGTTCATAATTATCAAAATCTGTTTCCATGCATGTGCTATGTTGAAACACTCCAACACTGATGGCATGGTGCCATCAATGTACCTGCATATTGTTGTTATTACCACTATGGTCCCATATATGCATGTGTTCCATCTGTATGCAACTGTTCCGTATCTGGTGTCTGGGTTAATGGGAATATCTATGCATGCTGTTATACCTAACCCGGGAATGTGTTGACTATTACTAACCCACATATGTTGACAAAATTGAAATACTATAGCGTGTTTGGGAAGGCCGGTCTCAGCGACCCACCTGTCACACCTCAGCTGGCCGTGGCACCAGGCAGTAGGACATCTGGGCCCAAACCTGGGACCTCCTCGTCCATTGGTCCTGTACCACCTTCAGGTGGAACCACCTCAGGGGATGGGGCTCGTCCCCCCTGGGAGCAGACGTGGACAGGAACCTGTCACCCATTTCCAGATCCAGGTCGTGGTGCATAGCGAGCTCCGCAGGGAGGTTGGAGATCAGCTACACCAGCTCGAGGGCCGTGTGTTGTGACTAGAGGGTCAGCCCTGCTCTGTGACTCTGTCCCCAGCACAGCCACCTTCGGGGCTGTGAAGGTGCAGTGGTGACTCCCCATGGGTGGGGATCTCAGTCTCACTGTTTCCACTAGGGGACTCATGAGCTTCCAATTTCCCAACACCCCTCCCCATCAAGGTGTTTACCATTCACATGTGTCATATACTTCCCCCTGTATGCTTCTTGTTTGTCTTGTCTGTTAACTTATCCAACCTAACTCCCCAAATACACCTACCACCCTCCCCAACATCCCACTCTCACCTGAAAAAAAAGGCAATCTTTTCCCAAAAGAAAAATCACGCCCCATTCATAACTGTCCATTTCGCACACATGTCTGCTGGACACATGTATTCTGGTCTAATTAGCATCACAACACATTATTGTTGTCCTCACCCCTCTCTCAGGGGTTTGAGTGTCCAAATCTACCTCCAAATTCAGTGTATATGCACCGCTGTTGCTGTAGAAGAAATGGGCAGCTATGGACCTTCCCTACATCCTTCCTGTACATCCCTAGCTATTTTCCCCACTGTCTTTCCCTCTTTGTGCCCCTTTTTCACCACTTTCCTATCAACCCTTTTTTTCTTTTCTTTTAAAGAAATTAGCATGGGGTAAACATGAGTAAGCACTTTTAAGCAGCAGTAAGCAGGTTTAAGCCTGTTTGCGTGGGGGTAAGCAATGCCTACACAGGTTAAGGAATTTAGAAGCTAACTGAATATAAGAAAAAGTCACCGGTAGTTAGCAGTGCTTACCTCTGCGCAAACCCACCTACAACTGCTTAAAAGTGCCTTAATCACTCTGTATCCAATGGCCCTTGTTCTGCCCAGCAACAAAATAAACAGCCTCTGCAAGGCTCGAACCCAGGACCATGCACACAATCGCCAAAAGGATTTATCACTAAGCCATGTCAGATTAACATAACCATGATGTTTTCACAAACATATCATCCAGCCCAGTCATTCAACAATACAGGGAATGTATTACAACATGTAGATGTATGTGTGTGTGTGTGTGTGTGTGTGTGTGTGTGTGTGTATGTATATTAATATCTAAATAGATATAACATATCGATATATGCAGATACATATAAATAAATATATATATATATATATATATATATATATATATATATATATATATAAACATATATACATATACTGAATACACCAAAAAACTGAAACGCTGTAAATAACTCGCAAATCACCAAACAGCAAATTCAGTCCGGAGACCACCACAGCAAAAGGCAAAACTCACAATAAGGTAAACTAGAACCACAATTTATTTTAACGTGCAAACAATATGAAGTGTATCCCACACGTTTTCGTCGATCAGCACGACTTCCTCAGATAAAATCACAAAGCACACTGTGATTTAAATAATACACATACTGAACAGTAATTAATCAATCAATTATATAATTAACCAAATTATAAAAGAGATATCTTAAATATAACTGTTAAAATACAATAAGTATGCATAATGCTTAATAAATACTAAAATAACCATACTAAATAATAATACAGTATATTGTTGATCTCTCTTAATCATAACTATGTGATAATATTTTTAATATATGTAGAATTAAAATCATGAACCAAAAATGAATAATTAAATTACTTTGGTTCAAAACATAAATTTCTATATTATTAAAAAACATTAGAATATGTATATTATATATATAATAAAAACATATATTAAATTAAATACACCTGGCTTTTAGCTTCAGGTAAGGTACAATTGAAATAAATTCATTTAACCCCGGAGCTTGGTTAGATTTTAAGAGGATCTGCCAGTAGGTCTCCCTGTGAGCTAACCTAGCCTCCCAGGGTCCACCTCTTGTGTCCTTAGTAACAGTTTCTACTACAAAATACAAAAATCTAGCTCCCTCACATTCAGTGGTATGCTTGTATAAGGCATTTTAGCATTAGATTTAACTATATCGTATTGATGTTCATATATACGTCTTTTTAATTGTCGCTCGGTTTTGCCGATGTAGAATGCCGGACATATTTGGCATATAGCCAAATATACTACTCCGGTGGACAAACAATTGGAGTACCCTGTAGCCTTAATGCCCCTATTTCTACTCTCCAGGTATACATGATGATCCTGTACTAAATATTTACAGGATGAACAATGCCCACATTTGTATGTTCCTGATCTCTTACGAGAGGACTGTAATGTAAGCTCAATGCTGTTCCAGGACCCTTTTCATATTAAATCCTCTTCTATATGTATAGTCTTTAACTGCCCGTCCTTAAAGGAATTTAGATCTGTAAGTTCCTGAAACATTTGCCATTCTTTCTCCACTATGTTCCTAATATGAGAAGCATTAATACTGAAATCGGTGATAAAGGTAAAATTACCGGAAAACATCCCCTCCGTATTCCTACGGGAACAACTATCAACCTCTCCACACCTCTTTCCCAAGATGGGACTAAATCTAGTGTCACGTGCAGCCATGACTTCATCCTGTACTGATTGCACCAAATCAATAGGGTAACCTCTTTCTAAAAATAAAGATCTCAGAGTATCACATTCTAATCTAAAGTCCACATCCAAAGAGGTCATCCGTGAAATTCTGACAAACTGTCCCTTCACGATTCCTCTTTTTTGAAAATGTGGATGCGAACTCAAATAATGTAGGTAACCATTGGAGAAAGTAGGTTTTCTGTAAATACAGGATTTTACCCCTTCTCCTACCTTAGTAAGTGTCACATCCAAATAATTGACACTGTGATGAGATATTTGATGGGTAAATTTTAGAAAGGTCGTAGTAGTGTGTATATACTCAATGAAACTTTCAATACCCTCCACTGGTCCGTTCCAAAAAATGCAAATATCATCCAAGAATCTGCAATAATAGTTCCAATTATTGGAAAAGGAACTATTCATTACAAATTTCCTCTCCCACATGTACATAACAATATCAGCATAAGTCGGGGCACAATTGGCCCCCATAGAAACTCCAGATGTCTGTTGAAAATATTCACCGGCAAAGAAAACAAAATTGTTTTTTAAAACCAACCCTAGTAATTCAGTGACTGTATGGACGTCGTTATTAGTAATATGAGGACACTCCCACAAAGCTTCCTCTACCCACTCCAACCCTATGTCACTAGGAATAACTGAAAAAAGATCGACAACATCAATTGTTAGGAATACTATTTCTTTTTCAAATAAATGGGTGTGGATGTTACATAAAAACGCCCAGGAATCTTTGAGAATATAGTCCTGCCTTCCCCACAATTCCTTGAGTTTCCAGTCTAGATATTTAGACAAATTATGTGTCTTAGACCCTTGTGCAGCTACAATGGGTCTCAAGGGCGGGTCCTGGGGATTTTTATGTATCTTGGGCACCCCAAAAATAGTGGGTACCCTGGGATCGGGATTATTAAGGTATGTATAAATATCCATTTCTATAACCTCCTGATCAACCAGATCTTTAATTGCCAAGTCTATTTTATGGTAGGACAGATTAATTTCATTGATTGAAGCAGATGTATACTTGTCATAGTCATGTAAGATGTTATGCATCTTGGCCTGGTACAGATTTTGATCCATTATGATGGTTCCACCGCCCTTGTCTGGTTCCATAACTCTCAAGGAAAAATCTTTACTTAGTTCTTGTAGTAATGTACTTTCTTCCCGGGTTAAATTGGCCACATATTGGTCCTTGGCCAATTCCTTCCTAAATTGTGTCTCAATCCTATGTTCCAAGTTCTTAAACTGTGGGTGGAGTGGGGGGTTAAAAGTACTAGATTTTCTTAAATATAAACTGGGAGTCCCAGATGTAGCTCCCAGTAAATTTTCTAAATTAAGCTTGCGAATGAACAGTTTCAAATCCAGGGTGGTATTTACTAAGTTACTACGTCTGTTAGGGACAAATTTAAATCCCTTGGTAAAGAGCTGGAAACAAACATCAGAAACTGGAAAATCACTATAGTTATAAATGTGATAGTTGTCCTGAGTGTGCATAGTATATTCACCTAAAGGGGTTTTAACATGATGTACTACTTCTACCAGTCCTGTCTCCTGGTTTTCTTCCATGCTCGAGCTGGCCCCCTCACCCTCTCTGCTCCTGTGGGGCTCTGTCTAAAGGGTGATGGTCCTCTACAGACTGGTGTCCCTGCTGTCGTATACGTTCAGACCTGCGGGGTAAAAATTCCCCCTCATAACCCTCCCCCTGTATTGGTTCAGTAGAAAACACCTCCCCCTCCTGATCATCCAGAACTATAGGGTCTGGAACATTTCTATTAACTGTAAATTCACTATTATAGTTGTCAGTGTGCCATCTGTTGTGTGGGGGGTTAGGATACTGCCGTCCTTCTTGATATTCTAAAATATCCCTCCTTAGTTTCTTGTATTTGCGATTAAGTACTGTTTCACAGTGTTGTTCAACCCCCCTCCTTATATCATAGCATTTGGCAGCATCAAATAATAAATCCTCAGTAATACATTTATGATAATTAGAAATATCGTGTTGTAATTTCGAAATTTCCTTACAATTTTTCTTAACAATAGCCTTAACAATACTTAAACCACATTGATCAAAAGCTGTAATTAGATCCTTGTGAAATTCACTACCAGGATATACCTGGTTAGGATATTTATACACTCTCAAACCTTTGGGCACAATGCCCTTGCTGAGGCATTCAGTCAGATACAAATTGTCCAGTGTTTTGTATCGGTAAAGAGCGTTTTCAAGAAGGCGCTGTGTTTCTAAATAGTTGTGCCTGTCCCCTGCATAGCTGGCCCCTGCTCGTTGTATAAAAATTTTGGTTTAGTATGCATCCATTCCAAAAAGGTCGATGTAGATTGAGTGTTCCCCTCATTGGAACACCAAGGTGGATCCATGGGTGGATGTAAAGCAGTTTCACGTAAAACTGCTGGAGTACGATGAAAGTCAGTTCCATTGCTGTTTTCTTTCTCCCTATTCACTTTAGTGCAGTCTATACCAAGTGAGTCAATAGTTACAGGTGGAGGCATTTTGGAGTTAGTAACTACTTTCAAGATTTCCCGTTGTTCCGTAATAATGTTGTGTATACCTTGACCCAATGGTGTTAGAAGATTGATAAGGGCTGTAAGTTGACCCGTGAGCTGCCCAAAACTGTCCCTGTCGGACCTGTGTGTATCGGCAGAGTTAGACCTCTGTCCATCGCGCAAAGTGGAAGAGCCCGGACTGGCTTCCATAACTGAATACACCAAAAAACTGAAACGCTATAAATAACTCGCAAATCACCAAACAGCAAATCCAGTCCGGAGACCACCACAGCAAAAGGCAAAACTCACAATAAGGTAAACTAGAACCACAATTTATTTTAACGTGCAAACAATATGAAGTGTATCCCACACGTTTTCGTCGA
The DNA here is from genome assembly GCF_019279795.1 of Protopterus annectens. Taxonomy (NCBI): domain Eukaryota; kingdom Metazoa; phylum Chordata; order Ceratodontiformes; family Protopteridae; genus Protopterus; species Protopterus annectens. The sequence continues at coordinate 1,737,415,802 of NC_056729.1, read as the reverse complement.
TCAGCACGACTTCCTCAGATAAAATCACAAAGCACACTGTGATTTAAATAATACACATACTGAACAGTAATTAATCAATCAATTATATAATTAACCAAATTATAAAAGAGATATCTTAAATATAACTGTTAAAATACAATAAGTATGCATAATGCTTAATAAATACTAAAATAACCATACTAAATAATAATACAGTATATTGTTGATCTCTCTTAATCATAACTATGTAATAATATTTTTAATATATGTAGAATAAAAAGTGTGTGTGTGTGTGTGTATGTATATTAATATCTAAATAGATATAACATATCGATATATGCAGATATATATAAAAAAAAAAATATATATATATATATATATATATATATATATATATATATATACATATAAATATAAACATATATACATACATAAGCATACATCTATAGATCTATATGTCTTCATATACACACACACACGTATATATCTATATATACATATATATATATATATATATATATATATATATATATATATATATATCTAAGCAGACATATATATCTATACAGGTATATACTGACATACATCTGTAGATAACAATGGAAACATAACAAACACATATATGTCCACATGCACTGTCAATGGGGTTGAGAGGCCCCAGACAACATACGTCTTGTATAAATAGGTATCCCCCCCACAGTGCAACACATCTGCCCTCCAATACACTATCAGCTGTTGTAGATCCCATAACCAGGACCTGACATGACAAGGGCACAAGATGTTAAAAGTACTCCATCCCACCTGTATGATGCCAGGCTGGTATCAGTAACATATCATGCAGTACAGTCTGGTTCCCATAAGGAATGTACAATGTGGAAGCAATCAGCATCCCTAGGATACATATACGCAGACACATATATGCAGATACAAATATACATATATATATATATATATATATATATATATATATATATATATATATATATATGTGTGTGTGTGTGTGTGTGTGTGTATATATATATATATATATATATATATATATATATATATCTATATATATACATACATAGATATATATGTAACTACACATTGTCACCTCACAGTAAGACGCTGTCCGGTTTGATTCTCAGCTAGAGCGTCTTCTGCGTGGAGACATGCATGAATGGGCATACCTTTGTTGAAGTTTGTGCATCAGGCCTGGCAAGCCGGTACGTAAAAAACAACTGCCAATCATTAGCGGACCGGAGTTCTGCTGTGGTGACCCCTGACTGGGAAAAGCCAAAAGACACAAACAAACAAATGTAACTACAGATACACATGCAGAGATATGTATAGGAAGATACATATGTAGAAGGTGCACGCAATATTGAACAACCACCATGTCTACAGTTACCACCTTACCAAATGGACACTGTATGAGCCACTCATACAAATGACAATTGTTGCCTGCAACATATAACCACAGAGAGGTCAAAAGATGTAACACCATACACAGGTTTGCATACATGGGAAAGCTTTATTTCTGTACTATAACAGTTGTATATGCCATGTCATACAGCTGTTTAGACACTGACATCCATATAAACAGAGTAATGCAACTGTGAAAGTTATACTAATACAGTGCTTTGGAAAGGTTGACATATGTCGCTGTTCAGACCGAGGCCTTCAAGTAGTACAATAGTAAAGTTAAAAAGTTAAAAAATCATGTACATATTGCAAAAATTAACTTTTATAATAACTTTTATATTATGTGTTTATATGTGTATTCATACAACAACAATTTAGAAATGTTATAATGGAAACAGTTTTAAACATAATTTTAGTCCGATTATATTTATTTGTATATAGATGTTAATGCCAATTCACAATGCAAATTTATGTTGAGTTCAGAGTGTTATTAATAGAATGAACACCAGAGAGAGCTTTAATATCATTTTCTGTACATTACATACACTCAATCGTTTTAAACAAGTCTTAAAAGTTTTAAAGTACATGATTTTATATTAATTTATGAAGGATTTAAAATAAAACATTTAATTTTTAGATAGAGGTACTTAGGTAACATGGTTTTTAATTAGTAAAATGGTGGTAAATGTACTTCTCATTCAGAGAAGGTTGTATATGCACACAGTCACTTTATATTCATTGTATTCGGTGTTAATTGCTAATTAATATTTTTATTTCATTGGGTAATTAATTCAATTCAACAAGTAGAGGGAGTTTAAAAGGAATGTTTCATAGGTCTGTCTGCATCTGATGAAGTAACTTGCAAATGAAAACGTATTAGATTAGAGACATTAATGCCTGGAGTGTATGTGTTTTTTGTTGATTTCCATTAAAGCTGTGTTTTCAAAGAAAACTACTGGTATTCAATTCTTGGTGGTACCTGAGGATTCTGTTTGAAATGCCATAGGTGTGTAATAGGGTTACCTGCAATCTGGCTCTACATATACCCCCATAATGTCTGGCTGCGTCCATATTTTGTTGTAGCAAGGCAGAACAGTGCAGCTGTGCAGGAAGGTGTTCTGAGATTGTCAACCTGATGTCTGAATGTACCCCACATATAGGTATGAATGTGTACATATGTACACATATATATAACTCTATGTATATATATATATATATATATATATATGTATATATATATATATATATATATATATATATATATATATATATATATATATAGATAGATAGATACACACATACATGTATGTCCACAAATTTGCAGATACCCATCTGTAGACATATATATGTGCACATATATACATCACATATATCTACACATATATAGATATATACCTATATGCACATGTCTACATATATACAGACACGCACACAAACATATATGTATGTAAATACATGTCCCCTATATTACTACCAAAGTGCTGCATGCTATGTGCAGGGAAACAGCGCACATAGCAATACACACAGATATCTACAGCTGTCAGTGTGTGCAACATGGATGGGTATGTCACACATGAACCCCTTGTTGGGACCACATTGCCCTTGTCTGTGAAGTATGGAATGGGAATATGGCAGGTATAGTTGTGGAGGTTGTCAGTTTTTGTAGGTATAGAGGACAGTCTACAGGGGTGGTATGGGATGCATGTGGTGGGTAAACACCATGAATGGTGTGTGTGCTCTTTGATGTGGATGCCCCACTGGCCCCAGTATGGACACAATGGGAACAAGCCTCCCACCCACTGCCACTCACAACAGTAGTCCATGTCCTGAAGGTGCCTGGCCTGGAGGCTGAGCAGGAGGAGCATGTTGGTCCTGTGAATGTGTACTGGGTGCCTCAGAGTGATGTAGCACATCCCACATGTGTCTGTGGAGCCTGTTATGGAACAGACCCTGGACCTGACTGCAGGGGAAAGGAACATATCTGTGTGTGCCCCCGGGGAGGCAACATCCGCTGGGTTGGTTCCACCTGATGGTATTGCTGGACCAGTACATGAGGAGGCCCCATGGTGGGACACAAGTGTGATGTGGCCAGGTACCATGAGCAGATGATTCCAGAGAGGTGGTTCTGCTGGCCAATAGTACATATACATGCTATTGTGTCACTGTTATAGAACATATGTTGGCAGTAATAGTCTACACAATCCCAGAACATGTCCAACAGCATGCATAGATAACCACAATGACACAGTATGTCAGATGTGCAGCACACACTTAGCAGGCATACCACAGGCATATATGCAAACATTGTGGCCCTGACAATGGCATGCAGATGAATAGTCTGTAACAGGCCAGCAATGATAGTGTCCACACATGGAACATGGCTATAAACACATTGCACAAAGCATGGTACAGTACAATATGTGCCCCACTGGTAGGTATGCTGTAGCTATACCTATTGAGATGTGTGTATGGTCTGCTGTCACTGATATGGTGTAGGGGTGTCAGTGATGTGTATTAAGAACTCTGGTAACCTTGCTGCATAACCTGCTCACACCTGTGTCCATTTTTATGTCTTTCAGGTATGATGTCTCATGCAAGGCTGCCAGCCTACTCAGCAGCATAAAATGACATCCTGCTGGATGCACTAATCCATCACTATGCAACCTTGTTTGGCCAGGCTGCCCATGATCAACAGGAGCAGACCGCCCTGTAGAATGACCTAGCCCATAGGGTCAATGATGTCGGACTGCACAACCTCAGATTGAGCAGGTACATCATCATTGTTCTGACCTGCTTTGCAATGCCCATCGGCATGCTGCTGCAGTCCAGGGGGATCACCTCGCCACAGGGGGGGCCATGCCATCCATCCCCCCAACATGTGTGTAGGAGCTCTTGTCCAACCTTGTGGCACCTGCCCATCCGGCCACACACCAACCACTAGACAACTTTGTGGAGGTGGGTGCCACCCACACACTGGGTGAGGAGCATGCAGGTAAGGCCACAGGGCACATCTGTAGACCATTGTTGTGTATACATCTGCATCGGTACAGGTAGATCATGCATATCTGACATGTCATAGATCTATTTTGTGCTGCATAGTAGTGATACCCAGATATCTATATGTGGTGGTATTGTGGAAATGTACTGTTGATGTATTGTAATACTGCACCACCCTGTAGCACTGCCACAGTTGTGGCCACTGACTTTGCATCTCTCACCCTCTTATGTAGGTCCCTCCGGGATACCACCATGGCAGCAGCCTGTAGCTGATGAGTATGGTTTATGTAGATGCTTGCCAATACACCAGGCATGTAATGGCTATGGTATATGCCATTCACACATCTGACACACCTACCCAGAATGCATGCTGTATGTGTGCACGTATTGTTTCTGTGAAATGCACAACATCACAGGGGTGACCATGATGGGCTATTGGAAGGGTATGTCAGACACCTGCATGATAACTAACATCCTGTCATTGTGGAATGTGCCCACAGGGAGTAACATAATGGTGGGAGACATAGCCTACAGTAGGGACATGTTCGGAACAACACCCATATACAGTGCAACACTAGTGTATATACCTGTAGGGCAATAGCAACTGCTGCAGAGATACACTATGGCATAAGGCATTACAGTGGTCCACATTATCAGCGGGTCTAGGCTGTAACATGTGGTGTTCAGTGTATGGGACACTGCAAAGTGACACACATGTGTAGGGCATACTTGTCATGCATCTGCAAAAAATCTGAAGGAGGGGGGTGTCAGCATGACACACCAGTGCACTGCAGCAGTGATCCTAAGGATGCTATGAATGGCTGTATCTGCACATAGTCAGGTTCAGCACCTGTGACAGCTGTAAGCCTACCCCCACAACAATAGTGATGGCAGTGTGTGAACACCAAGGGATGTGCACATGAGTAGACCTTGTAATCATGCAGAATAGGGGGACATGTGTAGGGCAGACTGAACATACACTAGAAAATGCAGATGGCCCATGCTGGCATACCCCTGCCAGGAGTAGTGACACACCACAACAGGTGCGACGAACCATCATGATAAGGGTGTGACACATATGCCCACACAGTGTGTCTGCATCGTGGTCAGCATCAGCACACCTTACACATTCCGTAGACACTGCATGTGAAAGTACAGAACATATGTCACATATTGAGCTCATGTACTGCTAAGAGATGCAGAGATGTGCTCCCAAGGCAGGAAAAAGGATGGGTGCATCATATCAATAAGGGTGTGGACACCCCCCATATCCATGGTATGCTCTGATGGTTGTCAAGGTAAGAGTATTGGATTGGTCATACATGGTCTGCTGATGCTGAGAGCTGTGCATCAGACATCAGGCATTCACAAATTACATCTCTCCACATATCATACCAGGTATGTGTTGCTGGAAAACATTGGGGATGTGAGCATTAAAGCTGACATAACCGACACAGTAGTACACATTCAGCAATGGGCTGTACACCTGTGAGGTGTGGTGTAAAGTACATGGCAGGGTGCAGAACAGGTGCACAGAAATACCTTGTTCATGGGCGCAGTGGTGTCCAGGGGAAGGGGCATCACCTAGTGACACAGCACATGCATCATATGCATGTATACTGTTGCTAGCATGGATTGAGTATAGCTGCACTGCATGCTGTTGGGTACCATATGTTATGCATGTTGACAGAGGGGTAATAGGAAGAGTGTGTGTACTATCATTGTGCAACCTCACCTGTATGTGTGTGTGTGTGTGTGTGTGTGTGTGTGTGTGTGTGTGTGTGTGTGTCCTGGTGGGTACTTAGTTTGTCTGTAGGGTCACTCTGGTGAAGTGGAGGGAGGTTTATGCATGTAGGATGCTTGTGTGCATGTGTGTGTGTGTTTGTGTGGTTGGTCATGTATGCACGTGGGGTGTTCATACAGCAGTACCTCCCTCTGGAATCATGCAGTACATGTACATGGACTGACACATTACTGAAGAAGTCTGTGATATAGAGAAGAAAACATGGTCAACATTGTCGTTCAATAAAGTGGCACATCAGTGCTTATTGTGGTTCCTGTTGGAGTTGGTTCATTTTCCTTGTCTGAGGTGACTGTGAAATTTGCAATTAGAAGTTTGTTCATACAACAGTACCTCCCACTGGGATCATGCAGTACATGTACATGGACTGCCACATTACAGACCAGGAATACTTGTCATGTGTGTAATCATAGGACAGCTGATAATATAATACAGTCTGTAGCATGGAACAAACATCAAGAGGGAAGGTAGATATCAGGTACAACCTTAATACTGCATTCAGCTGAGAGGTCACCTATATCCCACATATGCAGCACTGCAGATGCATTGGGGAAGTACTAGTCAACACCAGGGAGTGTATCCACATATTACAGTTGTCACATGATAGGCTGAATGAGCAGCATATATGGCATGTACTGAGCATTACATACACATGACACACCAGTGTCTGATATTATGGATATAACATTGTAGCCCACACATATAGGTTTCATGCTGATGATGTCCAGACATACACAAAGTGAATACACAATGACAGCAGTGAAGTCATCTAAACCCACTACACACAGGTCAGGCAAGTAATGTAGTAATAGGTCTTGTGTTGTGACCACTTGTGTAGTCATTTAGAGGACTGATATGTTAAAGAGTGGTATCAATGTGTGTATGTTAACAAGTGTGATGCAGGATGGGGTACCACATGGACATATACATGGGACTGTCTGTAAAGCCATGGACAGGTAAGTATTACAGAGGTGTGCATGTGTGTGTGTGTATTACTCATCACTGTGTGTGTGTGTGTGTGTGTGTGTGTGTGTGTGTGTGTGTGTGTGTGTGTGTGTGTGTGTGTGTGTGTGTACTGTTATGCAATGCTGTACATGTTTTAAAGTGCATTTATTGTTTTCCCCCACAGGTGGCAATGTTGGTCAGGGTCCCTCCTGCATGTAATCTGATGTTGTTGTATATACAGACACCGAAGATGATGATAGCACTGTTGAGGCACAGGTGGGGTTGTCAGTGGCCAACACTGCACCATCATTTGACATCCTCCTTTTAGCCACCCCAACCCCGCACACAGTTTCAGTGCCTATACATACCCCATCACCAGTAGCCATTGCAATGAGACAGCTGGCGTTTGGTGGCAGTGCACACAAAAGTGTGGTAACCATGCCTACTGTGTCTGTTCACAGCAGGTATATCCAGATGTCCAGCAGGGCACCACATAGGCAGATGTCCCAGGGTGCCTGTGGTAGGGCCACTGGACATCATGCTCCTGGCAGAGGCGACATAGATGGTACCAGCAGGTGCCTGTTTTAGGCTGTCATGGTGGTGCAGGCATGTATGGAACATTACACCAGACAGCGCTGGTGTAGCCAGGAGTCCAGAGTCATGGCAGGACTTTTTGTCAAAGACCATGAGCAGAGAGTGCTGCAGGGCCAGTACCAGGATTCCCAATATAAGGCGGAAGCCTGGGCCCATCTCACCCATGACCTCACCAGTGCCACTGGCATACCCCGAGCTGGTGATGCCCCGAGCTGGTGAGCAGGTCAGGCATCACTATGCTGACCTGAAGCGGTGTAAGAGGGGCCTCTTGGAGCAGTGGATCCAAGAGGCTAGAACGGCAGGGGCTGTCCCAGCTGTGTGTAAGTATCACTCCACTATATGTATAATAATTGCCAGCTCATGTGTATCATGAATAGGTATGGCTTAATATTCCTCTTATGTCCTCCACAGCTGCAAGTGAATGGGCCATGAACAAGAATGCCCATGGATGTCACCTGGAGAGATTGTGAAGGCAGGTCAGTAATACTCTTGCATGCACTGTCATAGGAAATAAATCTAAAAGTATTAGTAAATTATTTGCCAGTATAAAACATGTATTGTTTAAGGCAAGTACTGCATACACCAGAGAATATGGCAGGAAGATTCTTGTATGGTTTGTATGTAAATGAAAGCGTAATAGCCTGACAATAAAGGTCTAACTGCTGGACTGCATGTGTATACTCTGGTATCATATGGTAATGTAGATTTGCAATCACGTAACATTACTGTTGTATTAAGAACTTTTTCCCACATTGTGCACCATAAATAGAATGTGTAGGAATGCGTGTATATGACTGGTGTAATCCCCAGTGGTCATTTAGTACAACTGAGAGACACATAGACCGAAAATGGCAGACAACAAAATCCAAATAGCACATGCAACTGTGACGTGAACTATTGCATTTTTAGCACACACAGCCATGGTTCAAATCCCAGAAGTGGCAGTAGTCTGCATACAGAATCATACCCCACAACTGTACAGATATGTCCAGAATGTCCAGTAAAGTGGCCCATATCTGTTGCCTGTCAACCTGTCCCCCTGGGAAATCAGTGAGATGATCCCATACATATAGGCAGTAAACAGGAAATACAACTGATTGACACACATCTATGAGAACAAAGCTGGCACACTAGCAACTCCCCAAAACCTTATGAGAGTAAGAAGCCACATATGTCCCATTTACACCCCCATGTTGTCAAGCTGTGGCCAGAGTGTGTACAGTATATGTGCATAATAGTAATGTGGAATCTGGTACTGTGTGTGGCAACATTTAGGTAGTGCTAACAAACATTTCTTCCACAGGTCTGTCAGATACCAACACTGTGCCCAGTAATACAAGAATGATAGCCTGTACTGGTACTGTTTACTCTGGTATTGTATGACATTGTGACTGATGCAGTTGCTCTGAATAATAAGGTATTACTCATCACTGTCGCCCACACTGTCTTACAAAATGTAACTGTCTAGGTAATCCTGTATAAGAGTGTTGTAATACAAGGTCAGACTGCAAAACCACAGGAGACTTATAAGACATTGAGCAGATAGGAGATATACAGCAATATCTATATAGCACACACAACTTTGATGGACAGTGTTTTAACTGTAGCAGACAGAGCCTTGGTCTGAATCCTGGGAGTGGAAGAAGGCTGCATACAGAATCATACTCCACAACTGTACAGATAAAACCAGAATGTCCAGTATATGGGCCCATATCTGCTGCCTGTCCATCCCCCTGGGATGTCTGTGGGATGCTCCCAGAGGTTTAGGCAGCAAAAAGGGAATACAACTGATTGTTACATATCTATGAGAAGAAACCTGTCACTCTAGCAACTCCCGAAACTGTTATGAGAGTAATAAGCCAAGTATGTCCTATCTACACCCCCATGTTGTTAAGCTGTGACCAGAGTATCTACAGTAACAGAGTGAGATGTATGTGCATAATACTAATGTGAAATTTGGTACTTTGTGTGGCAACATTCAGGTAGTGCTAATAAATATTGCTCCCACAGGTCCGTTGGATAGGAACACTGTGCCGAGAAATAAAAAGCTTGATACACTGTACTGGTACTGTTTACTCTGGTATTGTATAGAATTGTGATTGTTGTAGTTGCTCTGTATAATAAGGTATCACTGATCACTGTCAAACACATTGTGCTACATAATATAACTGTGTAGGAAAGCCTGTATAAGAGTGTGGTAAATCACTAAAGGTTGAAGAGGGAAGATAGTGTATATATGTCCCGGTTTATCTGCATGTGGTCAAGACATGGCCAGAGTCTGTGCAGAAAGAGATGGACAGATATGTGCACAACAACAACCTGGAATCTGGGAGTATGTGTAGAAACAGTTAGTTAGTGTTAACAAACATTTCCTTTACCAGGTAAGAGGTGTATACTGCGGTTAAAACCAGTCCATGTATAAATATGACAGCCATATCACTGTCCAAACAAAGGCAATAGGGTAGTGTAGTAATACTTGTAAGGTACAGATAACAGCAATGACTAGGAAGCAAATGTGAACTACTGTAATATACTAGTTATTAATTGACATCTCCCCCCCCACCATATCTCTAACAATAAACTTAATACCCACCTCAACCAGTATGTAACGACTTCACTGTTCTGTTGGAATATATGTCCTCTTGGTTCATAATTATCAAAATCTGTTTCCATGCATGTGCTATGTTGAAATACTCCAACACTGGTGGCATGATGCCATCGATGTACCTGCATGCTGTTGTTATTACCACTGTAATGCATGTGTTATGTTTGTATGCAACTATTCCGTATCTGGTGTCTGGGTTAATGGGAATATCTATGCATACTGTTATACCTAGCCCTGGAATGTGTTGACTGTTGCTAACCCACATATGTTGACAAAATTTAAATACTATAGCACATATGGGAAGGCTGGTACCAGCGACACCACCTGTCACACCTCAGCTGGCCATGGCACTGGGCACTGGCACATCTGGAGCCAAACCCAGGACCTCTTCATCCATTGGTCCTGCACCAACTTCAGGTGGTACTGCCTCAGGGTATGGGGCTCTCCCCCCCTGGGAGCAGGCGTGGACAGGAACCTGTCACCCATCTCCAAGTCTGGGTCGTAGTGCATAGCGAGCTCCACAGGGAGGTTGGAGATCTGCTACACCAGCTCAAGGGCCGTGTATTGTGACTAGAGGGTCAGCCTGGCTCTGTGACTCAGTCCCCAGCACAGCCACCTTCGGGGCTGTGAAGGTGCAGTGGTGACATCCCATGGGTGGGGATCTCAGTCCCACTGTTTCCTCTATGGGGCTCATGGGCTTCCAATTTCCCAACACCCCTCCCCATCAAAGTGTTTGCCATCCACATGCGTCATATACCACCACCTGTGTGCGTCTTGTTTGTCTTGTCTGTTAACTTACCCAACCTACCTTCCCAAATACACCTACTATCCCTCCCCAACATCCCACTCTCACCTGAAAAAAATAAAGGCAATCTTTTCCTAAAAGAAAAATCACGCCCCATACATAGCTGCCCATTTTGCACACATGTCTGCTGGACACATGTAATCTGGTCTAATTAGCATCACAACACATTTTTGTTGTCCTCACCCCTCTCTCAGGGGTTTGAGTGTCCAAATCTACCTCCAAATTCAGTGTATATGCACAGATGTTGCTGTAGAAGAAATGGGCAGCTATGGACCTTCCCTACATCCTTCATGTACATCCCTAGCTATTTTCCCTACTGTCTTTCCCTCTTTGTGCCCCCTTTTCACCACTTTCCTATCAACCCTTTTTTCTTTTCTTTTAAAGAAATTAGCATGAGGGTAAGCAGGAGTAAGCACTTTTAAGCAGCAGTAAGCGGGCTTAAGCCTGTTTGTGCGGGGATAAGCAATGCCTACAAAGGTTAAGCAATTTAGAAGCTAACTGAGAATAAGAAACAGTCACTGGAAGTTAGCAGGGCTTACCTCTGCACATACCCATTTACAACTGCTTAAAAGTGCCTTAATCACTCTGTATCCAATGGCCATTGTTCTGCCCAGCAACAAAATAAACAGCCTCTGCAAGGCTCGAACCTAGGACCATGCACACAATCGCCAAAGTGATTTATCACTAAGCCATGTCAGATATGCATAACCAAGATGTTTTCACAAACAAATCATCCAGCCCAGTCATTCAACAGTACAGGTAATGTATTTCAACATGTAGATGTATGTGTATGTGTGTATATATATATATATATATATATATATATATATATATATATATATACACACTAAGAAATGAACTTTGTGACCCTTCTCTGTAGTATGCAAGCTCCTTCCTCTCCCCTTCCTGATTTTCTCATGTAGGGGTCTCTGTTGTATCATACTGACTGCCCACTAGGTGGCACTCCTATTCCATTTTGCTCTCTCCACTTTCATTCCTTCTCTTCTCCTTATCCTTACCCATATAGTTCTCTGACTATCCTACTACTCCATCCCTTACATTTCTCCCTGGATTACCTGTCCTCTTCTCCACTCTATATATACTCATCTCTATTTCCCCTTATATGTCTCTGTTCCTTCTTCTTCTGTCATTTCTTTACATCTATCCATTACTCTAATTTGCTGCCAGTCTTACATCTTACTTCACAGCTGTGCAAGCTTACCTTCTGGCTTTCATACTCCACTGATTTTTTTCCTCCCATTTCTACTTCCTTTGTCTCTTCCCGCTCCGTTCGCCCATGCGGGCTCACTCCGCTCCCCTACCCTGCCCCAATTCCACCGCCCCAGTACCTCTACATTTATTTCTACCTTAACCCTCCTACACATTCCAGTCTGCTTCTCTTTATCTTCTCCTCATTACCCCTCCCATTTGTGACTCCTCCCACTCCACTTAACCTGTACTCCTACCTACATTAAGACTAATTATTCACATCCTCTTCTACTTCCCTACCTCTCCTCCTCAAATAGCCTGCAAACTGCTTAACTTTTCTCTCCTCAATCCCCCTCCTCTCTAAGTATGCCCTCCCAAATCCTTCACACAATCCTTGTCCCATGCTCCCTTCTTGCACTTCTAATTCCTCTCTGTATTGCTACTTCCTACTCTCCCATAGCTCCCTTACACCTACCCACTTCTCAAACTATCCATTGCACTCACTCTCAACCTGCTTTTATTACCCACTACAACGCCATATCTTCCTCTCTTATTCCTCCTAAACTACTGTACCTATTCCTTCCTAAACTCCTCTCAACTACAACAACTACCTTCACTGTTACACTAATACCATCTCCAAACAACTTCCTTCTCAATAAATCCAAACGACTAAAAGCTAATCCCTATAATGACCTAGCCTTATCTGGAGATATCCATCCCAACCCTGGTCCTTGCTTCACAACTAACAACTCTCTCCCCACCCCTACTTCTTTCATAGCACACTCCAACTCCACCCTTCCCTCTTCCTCTCCTACCTCCTCTCTTAACTCCCTTAAGTTCTTTACTATAAATGCCCAGAGCCTAAATAATATAATACACCAAATACAAGCTTGGATTTGCCACAACCAACCGGACATCTTAGCCATCTCTGAAACTTGGCTAAAACCCCATACTGCAGACTCCGAAATCCTACCTCCTGGTTACCAAATCCATAGAAGCGACCGTTTAAACAGAAAAGGAGGAGGCTCTGCACTAATCTACTCTAACCTTCTCTCAGTAATCCCTCTACAAACTCCAATTCCACAATTCAAAAATTCTGAACTAACAGCTAGTCTCCTACAACTAAATAAACATAAAATATCTGCATTATCTCCCTTTATATATCCCCTGGCGACAACATCTCTACCCTTGAAAATATTCTTCACTGGGCCTCAACCGAAATAAAATTCGAAACCTTCATCCTAGGCGATGTTAATATTGATTGGAATAAAATTAACTCACCTTCTCCCTCCTTATTCATTAACCTGTACAACTTTACCCAAGTAATTCACACTATCACATGCCCAAATAAACACCACCCCCCAGGATCCATCATCAACTGGATCTTAGTCTCCCATCCAAACAAAATAACTCTCTCTGGCACTATCCCAGACACCTTTAGTGACCATCTCCCTGCATTCATACATCGCTCAAACAACACCACTAAACATCAGCACCATTACATCCACACTCGTAATCTCAGCAACTTCAACCCCACAAAATTTTCCAACACTCTTAAACACATTATCTGGCAAATCCTAAATACTCTTCCCCTTGACAACGCAGTAGAACATTTTAACTCCATTTTCCTAAAAATTCTCAACTCCCAAGCCCCACCAAGAAACAAACGAGTCAAAACAAATTCTGCTCCATGGCTTTCCAAAGAAACCAAACAAATCATGAATTGTAGGGACAAATACTGGAAGCTCTACCAGAAAAATAAGATGCCTTCCACCCTGGTTCAATACACCCAACTTCGCAACCAAGCAAAAAAACTAATCATCTCTGATAAAAAAAAAACCTATTATAATAAACTTCAGTCTAACAATAACGTTAACCCAAAACAATTCTGGAAATCTATTAATTCCCTACTCCACCCAGGATCCAGGAATAATCCCTGCCCAGACCCTAGCATAACTGACTCAGCTCTCTCTTTAACACATTTTTACTGACTCTATAGCTAATCTTACCAAATCTTTCCCAGACAACAATCCTTCCTACTCTCATTCCTCTACTCCCTCCTACCCTCTTAACTCCCCTCCTAATTTCCATCTCAAACCTGTTCCAACTACTTTTATAAAAAGACTTCTCACTAAACTAAAGCCTTGCTCAAATGCCCCTGACAACATACCCTCCTCCTTCTTCAAAGCTGCTGCTGAAGGTATTGCCATCCCTATCAGCATCCTAATCAATAGATATTTAAAAGAATCTTACGTACCCAAACTCTGGCATGCTGCCTTCATTCTTCCTCTTCATAAAGGAGGCAAAAACACTAATATCTCCAACTTCCGCCCAATCGCCCTTCTTTCACCTATATCAAAAATTCTTAAAAAATGTGTCCACCATCAACTTATGCCTTTCTTAACCCAAACTAACCTCATAACTCCCACCCAGCATGGTTTCCGCCCTGGCCACAGCACCATTACTGCCTTACTATCCTTCTTAGAAACAGTAAATCAGGCCCGAGACTCCGGTTTACTAGTATCCTCAACACTACTTGATCTTTCTAAAGCCTTCGACACTATCTCCCACAAACACCTTCTCTGCCATCTCTCTAACCTTCATCTCTCCCCTGAAACCCTCTCCTGGTTCTCCAGCTACCTATCTGACAGATCACAAGCTGTCAGATGGAATAACTCTACCTCCTCCTTCCTGCCCATACCCACCGGTGTTCCCCAGGGATCCATCCTTGGACCCATGCTTTTCAACATCTTCATAAATAACCTTCACACTGTCATCCCTGACACAACAGTTATCCAATACGCTGATGTCTCCACCTTACCTTGCTCCGCTGCCAACCTGCCAGAACTACTGTCAAAAACTCAAATAGCTTTTTCCACTACCGAGAACTGGATGCACTGCAACCATCTCTCTCTCAACTCTAATAAATCTAAAATACTTCTTTTCCCACCCACCAGGGCCTACTCCTTCAACAAAAATGCTTTCAATGTCCTTAGCCAAAGCAACACTGCCATAGAAGTGGTTCCTTCTGCTAAACTCCTTGGTATCACCATAGATGAATACCTTAAATTTGATATCCACGTACAACAAAACATCAAGAAAACCCACCAAAAACTTGGTATGCTCAACAGGAATAACCGCTTTCTCTCCAACTCCTCCAGGCATACTTTAGCAACTACCTATCTCCTTCCTTCCTTACTATATGGAGCCCCTCTTCTAACTAACCTGTCTTCTTTCATCACCTCTAAACTTGAAACTTGCTATAATAAAATCTCCAAATTCGCAACCAAATCCAAAACTTGTACTCACCACTGCCTCACCCTACAATCATTGAACTGGCTGGAACTCCCTAACTACCTCGACTACTTACCACTGCTCACAAATTAATATTCTTTCCAAATGTGCCCAGCACTAACAAACATCCTTCCCCCTTACATCCCAACCAGATCCCTGAGATCTGAACATCAAAATTTAATCTCTATTCATAAACCCAAACGCCCTGCAGGCCAACTCCTTCTCTCTTTCATTGTAGGCAAAAAATGGAACTCGCTTCCTCCCTCACTTAGGACGATACCTGACCCCGAATCTTTCAAGACACAACTTTTCTCATTTCTATCTTCCAAACGCAAATGCTCCTGCTTTCACCCTACATAAATACAAATAAATTTCCCCATAGAGCCTACTAAACTCCTGATGCAAACTTCACTACTTCCTCTCCTTTTCTATTTACCTTACACAAACCTAATCCATCACCTTCTGATCATTCAATTTCTCTCTCAACTCTTAGCGTGTATATAACGCAACTATCCAGTAATCACTGATGCCTATTTCTTGACAATTGATTCTTATTGCTCTGAATGTAAAAACCTGCAACCTTTGTCTCATTGCATGTACAATGACAATTTATTATTTTACTATACCTGTTTTCAATGAATTCATGCATGTATTTTACCTTTGTATTTGTCATTTTTTGTAACCTCTAATTGTGTTTCTTATGGAGCTTTTCTCCCCGGGCCTCCACTGAAAATGGGCACATTCTGGCCCAGTGGACTTCCCTGGTAATCAAACTGAAATAAATAAATAAAATACACACAGACACGTATATGCAGATACAGATATGCATATATATATATATATATATATATATATATATATATATATAGATAGATATATAGATAGATATAGATATATATGTAACTACACATACACATGCAGAGATATGTATAGGAAGATACATATGTAGAAGGTGCACAAAATATTGAACAGCCACCATGCCTACAGTTACCACCTTACCAAATGGACACTGTATGA
Source organism: Protopterus annectens (assembly GCF_019279795.1). Lineage (NCBI taxonomy): Eukaryota > Metazoa > Chordata > Ceratodontiformes > Protopteridae > Protopterus > Protopterus annectens. The sequence continues at coordinate 1,737,399,149 of NC_056729.1, read as the reverse complement.
GCCACTCATACAAATGACAATCGTTGCCTGCAACATATACCCACAGAGAGGTCAAAGGATATAACACCACACACAGGTTTGCATACATGGGAAAGCTTTATTTCTGTGCTATAACAGTTGTATATGCCATGTCATACAGCTGTTTAGACATTGACATCAATATAAACAGAGTAATGCAACTGTGAAACAGTTATACTAATACAGCAGTCTGGAAAGGTTTACATATGTTGCTGTTCAGACCGAGGCCTTCAAGTAGTACAATAGTAAAGCTAAAAAGTTAAAAAATCATGTACATATTGCAAAAATTAACTTTTATAATAGCTTTTATATTATGTATTTATATGTGTATTCATACAACAACAATTTAGAAATGTTATAATGGAAACAGTTTTAAACATAATTTTAGTACGATTATATTTATTTGTATATAGATGTTGATGCCAATTCACAATGCAAATTTATGTTGAGTTCAGAGTGTTATTAATAGAATGAACACCAGAGGGAGCTTTAATACCATTTTCTGTACATTACATGCAATAAACCATTTCAAACAAGTCTTAAAAATTTTAAAGTACATGATTTCATATTAATTTATGAAGGATTTAACATAAAACATTTAATTTTTAGATAGAGGTACTTAGGTAACATGGTTTTTAATAAGTAAAATGGTAAATGTACTTCTCATTCAGAGAAGGTTGTATATGCACACAGTCACTTTATATTCATTATATTCAGTGTTAATTGCTAATTAACATTTTTATTTCATTGTGTAATTAATTCAGTTCAACAAGTAGAGGGAGTTTAAAAGGAATGGCTCATAAGTCTGTCCGCATCTGATGAAGTAACTTGCAAACGAAGACGTATTAGATTGGAGACGTTAATGCCTGGAGTGTATGTTTTTTGTTGATTTCCATTAAAGCTGTGTTTTCAAAGAAAACTGCTGGTATTCAATCCTTGGTGGTACCTGAGCATTCTGTTTGAAATGCCATAGGTGTGTAATAGGGTTACCTGCAATCTGGCCCTACATATACCCCCATAATGTCAGGCTGTGTCCATATGTGGCACCTGTCTGAGTTGTAGCAAGGCAGAACAGTGCAACTGTGCAGGAAGGTGTTGTGAGATTGTGTACCTCATGTCTGAATGTACCCCACATATAGGTATGCATGTGTAGATATGTACACACACACACACACACACACACACACACACATATATATATATATATATATATATATATATATATATATATATATATATACACACACACACACACACACACATACATGTATGTCCACAAATATACAGCTACCCATGTGTAGACATATATATGTGCACATATATACATCACATATATCTACACATATATAGATATATACCTATATGCACATGTCTACATATATACAGACGCGCACTCAAACATATATGTATGTAAGTACATGTCCCCCATTTGACTACCAAAGTGCTGCATGCTATGTGCGAGGAAACAGCACACATAGCAATACACTGATATCTACAGCTGTCAGTGTGTGCAACAGGGATGGGTATGTCTCACATGAACCCCTTGTTGGGATCACATTGCCCTTGTCTGTGAAGTATGGAATAGGAATATGGGGAAGTATGGCAGGTATAGTTGTGGAGGTGGTCAGGGTTGATAGGTATAGAGAACAGTCTACAGGGGTGATATGTGATGTATGTGGTGGCTAAACACCCTAAATGGTGTGTGTGCTCTGTGATGTGGATGCCCCATGGGCCCCAGTATGGACACAATGGGAACAAGCCTCCCACCCACTGCTACTCATAACAGTAGTCCATGTCCTGAAGATGCCTGGCCTGGAGGCTGAGCAGGAGGGGCATGTTGGCCCTGTGAATGTGTACTGGGTGCCTCAGAGTGATGTATCTCATCCCACATGTGTCTGTGGAGCCTGTTATGGAACAGACCCTGGACCTGACCGCAGGGGACAGGAACACATCTGTGTGTGCCCCCAGGGGGGGGGGCAAAATCCCCTGGGTTGGTTTCACCTGATGGTATTGCTGGACCAGTACATGAGGAGGCCCCAGGGTGGGACACACATATGATGTGGCCCGGTAACATGAGCAGATGAGTTCGGAGAGTTGGTTCTGCTGGCCAGTAGTACATATACATGCCTGTGTGTCACTGTTATAGAACATATGTTGGCAGTAATAGTCTACACAATCCCAGAACATGTTCAACAGCATGCATAGATAACCACAATAACACAGTATGTCAGATGTGCAGCACACACTTAGCAGGCATACCACAGGCAAACCAATGTTGCCCTGACAATGGCATGCAGATGAATAGTCTGTAACAGGCCAGCAATGATAGTGTCCACACAATTCCTGGCTCTTTCCAGCCCCTGCTATCAAGCACGCTTTAGCGCGATTTAGTGCGGAGTTGCCACTAGAGCAGCATCGGGCAGTGCCGGTTTAACAAGGTTAAACTTTTTCTGGCTCCATAAAGTCTGTTCTTCATTTCTTCCCTTAGAACTGCTCTACTAGTAATCTAAACAGTATATCCCTTAACTAAAAAGCGCAGCACTTGTTCCCAAAAAGCTTTTTTTTTTTTTTTTCTCCAAAAAAAAAAAAAAAGCTCAGCACTTGTCTTAAAAGCATCTTCTTTTCAGGCTTAGCACTTCTGTATTATACAAAGTCCTTCACTAGCGAAACCCCCCCCCCCAGGAGTACTCACTTCCTTACTAAGTCCTCTCTCATTCAGTTACACCCCAAACTTCTTAATTTCTCTAGCATGTCGAAGGGCCAGATGCTGGCGTCCTCTCCTGTCCAGTTGGTGAATCTGGGAATATTGAGGCAATGTTACAATTGCCTCATGCACACAGACAACCCTCTCCTCCTCCCACATAACACAAATACTTGCGAGAGATGCAGCTATTTAGCCAAACTGGAGGCTGAGCTCTCTCAACTCAGGACTGGCAAGAACAGACAGGAGGAGAAGGCAACTACACACACCACAAAACCAGTCTCACATAAAGCTATCACAACAATGAATCAAACACATAAACACACAAAGACATACTGGAGGCTCTGAGCAAAATTTACCTAAACAGCAGAGGCCTCCAAAGCAGACACCCAAGCAACCGCCACCTCATGACTCACCACAGGCAACACATAAAACACAAAATCAGTGTGCAAAGCAGTCACAGCCCTTAAGGCCAAATACAACACCAAACATACTTGTCATAGGTGACTCCATAGTCAGACACACTGACGTCCCACTCACCAGGCTGAACAAGGAGAGGGTCACAGTAAGCTGCCTATCAGGCTAGAATCCGCCACATAACACAAGCACTCGGGTCACTCCACAGCAAGTACAAATATGACACAGTCATTGTCCATGCTGGTGTGAACGACCTGAGACACCTCCCTGGACTACATGAAAAGAGACATAGAGGAGCTCTCTGATTATGTAGCCCAGGCAGGTATGACCCTGACCCTGAGCAGCATCCTTCCTTCACCAAGAATGATGCCACAACATAGAGACAAGATGATCAGCTTTAACAATTGGCTTAATTTCTGGTGTCATTCAAAGGGGATCCAGTGTCTGTCTGCCTGGGATGACATGCTTGACAAGCCACGCTGCTTCGCAAGGGACAGCTTGCACCTGTCACCCTGGGATTCGGATATTGGCTAAGGCTCTTGCCACCCCATAGTGCCTTATTTAGGCAAGGCTCAAATTCTAAACCTACCACCCTAGAAAACAAAAATGGGAAGAAACTAAGGGTAATGCTGCTCAATGCCAGAAGTCTAAATCTCAAAATGCATGCACTCGAGGCCCTTCTCAGTATGGAGAACATCGATGTCTGTGCTGTGACTGAAACCTGGTTCAAGGCTCCTGAGAGCACCCCAGCACTATCAGGTTTTACCTCATATCATGCGTTCCAGCCCCAAAACCTGGACCACACCACAAAAGGAGGGGGTGTATCCATATTCATCAAGAATACCCACACCTCCAGGTTGGTGGCAATGCACGAAGCATCAGAAACCATCCAGGTGCAATTAACCATAGGCAAAACTGCTCTACAATTTGTAGCATGCTACAAGCCACCCTCTCAAATTCAGGAACCCGACACAGCCTTCCTGAAGACACTGGAGGGTATAAAAGTATCTCCAAACACCATTATATTGGGTGACTTCAACTACCCGAATATAGACTGGGAACATTACTCAAGCCCAAACTTTCTAGCCCAAAGGTTCCTGGAGTTCATAAATTCAAATGCCATGGAACAACTAGTCACCGTTCCCACAAGAGGAGAAAATATACTAGATCTCATCATCACAAACATGGGGACAAAATGCTCCACACCAGAAGTATATCCCTCATTGGTGAGATCAGATCATAAACTAATCTCACTGGATATCCACATCCCGCCCCACCCCAAACAAAAAGACCACAGTGAAGAACTTCTAAAGCAAACTTCACACTACTCAAGACTGGTGTGGTATCCTTCAAGGCCCCCCCGAGCCAGTGGAAACCACAACCCAAACTGCAGAAGCCCTTACAAATGCCTTCTACGAACACTTCCAGGACTGCATGGATCAGGCAATCCCTAATAAAACCAAGACTCTTTCCACCAAGGGCAAACATCCAGTCTGGTGGACCCCAGCCATAACAAACTTTACAATAAGAGGAGAAAGCTGTTACATGATAGAGCAAAATCCATAAAAGAGAAGACACCTTTGATCATTATTAGTAAAAAAATATGAGCACTCATAAAATCATCCAAGGCCAACTTTGAGAGAAAAATTGCCATAGATTCAAAAGACAATCATAAGGCCTTCTTCAGCTATGTTAGAAACCTGGGTGGAAACTCCCAGATATGCTCAGAATTAGTCCAAAATGATACAAAAATCACTGAACCCACAGACATTGCCAACATACTGGCAGACAGGTTCAGTGCAAACTTCACCCCCCTCCCCCAAAAGGAGAGATAACTATCCCAGAGGAGTGCAGCCTCCCAGACATCTACAATGCGCAGGTGAAAGCTGCTCTCTAAAGCTAAAAACACAGCATCAATGGGACCGGATGGTGTCCCCAGCTGTGTGCTACATGAACTCAATGAGGAACTAAACCCGCACATAAGGCAGCTGTTTAATCTTAGCCTTACCACAGGATACGTGCCCAAGGAGTGGCGACGGCAACTGTGGTCCCACTCCACAAAGGCGGTGCCTCTACAGACCCTGGTAATTACCGCCCCATAAGCTTAACAAGCCTGGTCTGCAAAGCTATGGAGAGGATCATAATGGAACTCATAAACAAAGACATAGGGGACTTGCAGACATTGGACCCGACCCAGTTTGGCTTTGTCAAGGGCAGATCATGCCTTTTGAACTTGGTCGACTTCTTCGAAACAGTCACCAAGGCCATTGATGAGGGAAAGGCAGTCCATACAGCCTACCTTGACCTTGCAAAAGCTTTCGACACAATACCCCACTCGGGTATTATAGAGAAACTTACCAGCTTAAATGTAAACCCATATGTCACAAGATGGATTGCAAACTGGCTAAAGGACAGAACCCACAGGGTTAGAGTAGCTGGCGCCATGTCAGACTCCAAGCCGGTCACAAATGGTATCCCACAGGGCTCAGTCCTTGGCCCCCTGTTGTTCGGCATCTACTTCTCAGAAGTACAGGCTAACATCGGAGGACTATGGTTGACAAAGTTTGCAGATGACTGCAAACTGGGAGCCATAGTGGAAAGTACATCGGACACAGATATCCTTCAGAGGGGTCTCACGGAAACTGATAGCTGGTGCCAGAGCCATGGCCTGAAGTTAAATGCCAAAAAATGTATAGTCATACCCTTCGGGAAAAACAAGGTAACCCCAAGCTACCATATAGGTGGCAATCCACTAAGCACAGAAGAGGTTATCAGGGACCTGGGGACCCTGGTTGACAGTGGCCTTTCTTTTGACACTCACATTGCTAAAGTGGTTAGAAAAACCTTCTACATTGCCCACCTGATCATGAAGGGATTTACATCCAGATCAAGTGAGGTCATTGTTCCCCTGTACTCTTCACTTATCAGACCAATGATCGAGTACAATGCCCCATTCGGGATGTATCTCACCCGACAACTGCAGCAATTGGAGAGACCCCAAAAGTTCCTCACCAAAAGGATAAAGGGACTCCAAAATCTGTCATATGCTGCCAGACTGAAGAAACTCCAGCTCTATTCAGTCGCATACCATCTGCTCAGAGGTGACCTGTGCCTGACATACAAGGCCATGTCCAACCCGGAATTAATGGACATGCTCCACCTCAAAAATTCCAAATCTACCAGATCCACTAGAGCAAGCGACTTAAACCTTAGCACGGATATAAATAGGACATGCTGGAGGGATAGATTTGTCACCCAGAGACTCCCTATGTTGTGGAATAAAATCCCGGTCCATGTGAGGCAGAGCACCTCACTGGCTCTGTTCAAGAGAAATCTTGACCGATGGATGGGAGATCGTAGGTTTACCCCGGGAATCATCTCTGTGTCACTGCTGGACAGAGGCACAACAAACTAATGGGCACAGTATTTTTTAACATAAGGGGTGGCGTAAGCCACAAAAACTCTGGGCTAGGCTTATAAATGCCTTAGGGCAGATAGCCAAGTATAAACCTATGAACCTATGAACCTATAAACACATTGCACAAAGCATGGTACAGTTCAATATGTGCCCCACATGTAGGTATGCTGTAGCCATACCTATTGAGATGTGTGTATGATGTGGGGGTGACAGTGATGTGTATTAAGAACTGTGGTAACCTTGCTGCATGACCTGCTCACACCTGTGTCCATCTTTATGTCTTTCAGGCATGATGTCTCATGCAAGGCTGCCAGCCTACTCAGCAGCGTAAAATGACATCCTGCTGGATGCACTAATCCATCACTATGCAACCTTGTTTGGCTGGGCTGGCCAAGATCAGCAGGAGCAGACTGCCCTGTGGAATGACCTACTCCACAGCGTCAATGATGTCGGACTGCACAACCTCAGTTATGAGCAGGTCCAGCATCATTGTTCTGACCTGCTTTGCAATGCCCATCGGCATGCTGCTGCAGTCTGGGGGGATCACCTCACCACAGGGGGGCCCCTGCCATCCATCCCCCCTGACATGTGTGTAGGAGCTCTTGAGCTCTTGGCCAACCTCATGGCACCTGCCCGTCTGGCCACACACCAACCACCAGACACCTTTGTGGAGGTGGGTGCCACCCACACACTGGGCGAGGAGCATGCAGGTAAGGCCACAGGGCACATCCGTAGACCACTGTTGTGTATACATCCACATTGGTACAGGTAGATCATGCATATCTGACATGTCATAGATACATTTTGTTGCTGCATTGTAGTGATAAACAGATATCCATATTTGGTAGTATTGTGGAAATGTGCTGTTGATGTGTTGTAATACTGCACCCACCCTGTAGCACTGCCACAGTTGTGGCCACTGACTTTGCATCTCTCACCCTCTTATGTAGGTCCCTCCGGGATACCTCCATGGCAGCAGCCTGTAGCTGATGAGTATGGTTTATGTAGATGCTTGCCAATACACCGGGCATGTAATGGCTATGGTATATGCCATGCACAAATGTAACACACCTACCCAGAATGCATGCTGTATGTGTGCATGTATTGTTGCTGTAAAATGCACGACATCACAGGGGTGACCATGATGGGCTATTGGAAGGGTATGTCAGACACCTGCATGATAACTAACATCCTGTCATTGCAGAATGCGTCCACAGGGAGTAACATAATGGTGGGAGACATGGCCTACAATAGGGACATGTTTGGAACAACACCCATATACAGTGCAACACCAGTTTATATACCTGTAGGACAATGGCAACTGCGGCAGAGTTACACTATGGTATAAGGCATTACAGTGGTTCACATTATCAGCTGGGACTAGGCTGTAACATGTGGTGTTCTGTGTATGGGACACTGCAATCTGACACACATGTGTAGGGCTTACTTGCCATACATCTGCAAAAAGGCTGAAGGAGGGGTGGTGTCAGCATGACACACCAGTGCACTGCAGCAGGGATCCTAAGGATGCTATGAATGGCTGTATCTGCACACAGTCAGGTTCAAGACCTGTGGCAGCTGTAACACTATCCCCACAACAATAGTGATGGCAGTGTGTGAACACCAAGGGATGTGCACATGAGTAGACATTGTAATCATGCAGAATAGGGGGACATGTGTAGGGCAGACTGAAAATACACTGGAAAATGCAGATGGCCCACACTGGTATACCCCTGCCAGGAGTAGTGACTGCTGTTGTACACACCACAACAGGTGTGATGAACCGTCATGATAAGGGTGTGCATGCATATGCCCACACAGTGTGCATGCATTGTGGTCAGCATCCACACACCTTACACATTCCGTAGACACTGCATGTGAAAGTACAGAACATATGTCACATATCGAGCTCATGTACTGCTAAGAGATGCAGCGATGTGGTTTCATGGCAGAAAAAGGATGGGTGCATGATATCAATAAGGGTGTGGACACCCCCCATATCCATGGTATGCTCTGATGGTTTTCAGTGTAAGAGTATTGCATTGTTCATACATGGTCTGCTGATGTTGAGAGCTGTGCATCAGACATCAGGCATTCACAAATGACATCTGCCCACATATCATACCAGGTATGTGTTGCTGGAAAACATAGGGGCTGTGAGCATTAAAACTGACATAGCCAACACAGTAGTACACATTCAGCAATGGGCTGTACACCTGAGAAGTGTGGTGCAAAGTACATGGCAGGGTGCAGAACAGGTGCACAGAAATACCTTGTTCATGGGCGCAGTGGTATCCAGGGGAAGGGGCATCACCTAGTGACACAGCACATGCATCACACACATGTCTACTGTTGCTAGCATGGATTGAGTATAGCTGCACTGCATGCTGTCGAGTACCATATGTTATGCATGTTGACAGAGGGGTAATAGGAGGAGTGTGTGTACTATCATTGTGCAACCTCACGTGTGTGTGTGTGTGTGTGTGTGTGTGTGTGTGTCCTAGTGGATAGTTAGTTTGTCTGCAGGGTCACTCTGGTGAAGTGGAGGAAGGTTGATGCATGTAGGATGCTTGTGTGCATGTGTGTGTGTTTGTGTGGTTAGTTATGTATGCACGTGTGATTGTGGGGTGTTCATACAGCAGTACCTCCCTCTGGGATCATGCAGTACATGTACATGGACTGTCACATTACAGATCAGGAATACTTGTCATGTGTGTAATTACAGGACAGCTGATAGTATAATATGGTCTGTAGCATGGAACAGACATCAAGAGGGAAGGTAGATACCAGGTACAACCTTAATACTGCATTCAACAGAGAGGTCACCTACAACCTACGTATGCAGCACTACAGATGCATTGGGGAAGTACTAGTCAACACCAGGGAGTGTATCCACATATTACAGTTGTCACATGATAGGCTGAATGAGCAGCATATCTGGCATGTACTGAGTATTACATACACATGACACACCAGTGTGTGATATTATGGATATAACATTGTAGCCCACACATATAGGGGCCATGCTGATGATGTCCAGACATACACAAGGTGAATACACAATGACAGCAGTGAGGCCATCTAAAACCACCACACATAGGTTAGTCAGGTAATGTAGTAACAGGTCTTGTGTTGTGACCACTTGTGTAGGCATTTAGAGGACTGATATGTTAAAGAGTGGTATCAATGTGTGTATGTGAACAAGTGTGATGCAGGATGGGGTACCACGTGGACATATACATGGGACTGTCTGTAAAGGCATGGACAGGTAGGTATTACCAATATGTGTGTGTGTGTGTGTGTGTGTGTGTGTGTGTGTGTGTGTGTGTGTGTGTGTGTGTGTGTGTGTGCACATGTTTGTGTGTGTGTGCATGCATGTGTGTGTGTGTGTGTGTGTGTGTGTGTGTGTGTGTGTGTGTGTGTGTGTGTGTGTGTGTGTGTGTGTGTGTGTGTGTTCAGTTATGGAATGCTGTACATGTTTTAAAGTGCGTTTATTGTTTTCCTCCACAGGTTGCGAAGTGGACCAGCATCCCTCCTGCATGTAATCTGATGTTGGTGTACATACAGACACCGAAGATGATGATAGCACTGTTGAGACACAGGTGTGGTTGTCAGGGGCCGACACTGCGCCATCATTTGACATCCCCCTTTTAGCCACCCCATCCCCGCACACAGTTTCAGTGCCTATAAATACCTCATCACCAGTAGCCATTGCGAAGTGACAGCTAGCGTTTGGTGGCAGTGCACACAAAAGTGTGGTAACCATGCCTACTATGTCCGGTCGCAGCAGGCATAGCCAGATGTCCGTCAGGGCACCACATAGGCAGATGTCCCAGGGTAGGGCCACTGGACATCATGCTCCTGGCAGAGGCGACATAGCTGGTACCAGCAGGTGCCTGTTTCAGGCTGTCATGGCAGCGCAGGCACGGATGGAACATTACACCAGACAGGGCCTGAGGCTTCAGAGGGCTGCTGTCACATCTATAAGTGACCACATCCGTGAACTGTCTTGTGCCATCCGTGCTTATACTGAGCTCATGGATAGACAGCATGGTGAGATGATGGCCCTCATTGGCCGTAGTGTGTCCATGCTTCAATGTGTGGTGGGGGTACAGCAATGGCTGCATGGACATAAGCCAGCAACACCAACAGCTGGTAATCAATGTGGACATGCTAGGACAAGGGGCTCTTGAAGTGGCAGTACCAGCCCTGACAGTGCGGGAGGGTGCTGTCAACACCACACCATAGCAGGACATGTGCATGTGGTCCTAGCCAGTCCCAGGAGGGGCCTGGTACCTGCATACATTTGTCATCAGCAGGTGAGAGTAGCAGATTGAGGCCTGTACCTGGATGTGCCCATGGAACACCTGGCAGGCACAGTCCATGTGTCTGTGGCCAGAGACAGTGAACTGCACACCCTGCCAGGTCTAGTCTGCAACTGTCTATAAACACCTGTGTAGGGCAGCCACATGGCAGAACTGCATGCATACCCACACACTATACAAACACACCCAGGGCAACCCCATACCTACACACACCATGCCCAACTCACCGCAGTACACCCCTCACCCACACACATGGTGTCAAATGTATGGCCCACCCTCAGCCTCTAGAAACCTGACATCACACCCTGTGCATATGATGATACCTGTGCCACATCCCTGTCATCCATATGGTGACTGTACTACAGTGTACCACAGTACTGCAGTGTAACATGTTGTAATGAGTAAAGTGTAATGCATATATGGCAGGTAGTGTAGCTGTCCAGCAATGATAGCTGTTAGCAACACTGGTTGACTGTGGTCTCTGTAATGTTATCCAGTTGTGTTGTAGGTGTAAATGTGTCACCACAAGGATGGTCTGCAGTCATATTCCACAATGGGGTATGGCACTGTGGTGACACCATGGCTGTGACATATCTGGGGTACAGTTGAACATGTCACATGTCACTTGTAAGCTGCTCAAAAAGTACAGTTTTGTACCTACCATAAATGTAGATGTCCGATAGGTATGCATCTGCAGTCCTTACATATGGGTTGTCCTGCCTCAGGCAGCCCCTCGGTCGGCCGGATTCCAAAGTCTGGGTCCTGTGTCGGCTGATGTCACCCCTTTCCCGACGTCAGAGTGCCTGGGATATAAAAGCGTCAGCCGACGCCATCTTCCTCAGTTTTTCTTGCCCCAGATGCCAGTTGCCCTCTAAGTAAGGCTAAATTTGGAGAGATGAAAAAATTCCAAACATGTACAGCCATAAAAAACAAATACACCATAAAAGATAACCCCAGCTAGCTAAAAAGAGGGATAGGTACCCAAAGTATACCACAGAGGGGTAGGTGGGAGGGAAATCCTGACTGCAGATGCATACCTATCGGACATCTACATTTATGGTAGGTACAAAACTGTACTATGTCCTTCAAGGATGCATCTGCAGTCCTTACATATGGGTAGAATACCATAGCCAAGCTGGGGGAGGTAGGACCTAAGAAAAGGATGGTGTAGCTAACATGCCCTGCAGGACTGCAGTAGCAAAGCCTGCTCTGGATCTGGAATATAAGGGCAAGTTGTAATGCTTGGAAAATGTATGCACGGAGCTCCATGTAGCAGCTTCTAAAATGTCCTTTGTAGCCACCCCTCTTAAGAAGGCTGTGGAGGTGGCTGTTGCTCTGGTGGAATGAGGCCTAATGTTAGCTGGCACAGCTTTTCCATGAAAGGAGTAACAAAACTGAATGCAATTTCCTATCCATTTTGAAATTGTCTGTTTGGAAATTGCTTTTCCTTGTACACCAGCAGCATATGCTACAAAGAGTTGGTCAGTTTTTCTGTAAGTCTTAGTTCTGTCCAAGTAGTAGCGCAACTGTCTGTGGATGTCCAAAGTATGCAGAAGTTTCTCTCCTTTATTTTGTGGATTTGGAAAGAAGGTAGGCAGGTGTATAGCTTGGTTCAGTGAGACCCTGGATACCACCTTTGGCATGAATGAAGGATTGGTTCTCAAAGAGACTCTGTCCTGATGAAAATGAGAAATGGCTGTACTGCCATGAGGGCCTGTAACTCAGATACTCTTCTTGCTGAGGTTATGGCCAGAAGGAAGGCAGTCTTCCAAGACAGGAATTGTAGTTCTGAAGATGCTGCTGGTTCAAAGGGAGGAAGAGTTAATTTTTTCAACATGAAGTTAAGGTCCCATGTAGGCACTGGTGGTTTCCTTGGAGGGTTGATGTTTTTTATCCCTCTTAGAAACTGCCTTAGCAGAGGATGAGAGAATACAGGTGGGTCAGTGTTGTACTCTGCTGAAATTGCTGAAGCATGAATCTTTATGGAGGAATAAGAAAGGCCATTATGGAGCATTTCGGCCAAGTATATCAGAATATGTGGAATGCTCATGATTGTCGGATCCTGACCCCTTGCGCTGTTCCAGGTATGAAATCTTTTCCATTTTTCTGAATATGCTTTTCTTGTGGAAGGCCACCGGGCTTCCATGATGATATCCTGTACCCTCTTGGATAGTTTATCCTGGCGAGGAGTCAAGGTATTCTCCAGGCTGTAAGCTGTAAGGTTTTTAGACTGGAGTGCAGAGTCTTGTAATTGTGCTGTGTCAGAAGAAGTGGCCATTGTGGCGAGGCCAAGGTTTCGTGTGTGACATGCTCCTTAACAGTGGGTACCAGTGTTGCCTTGGCCAGTCTGGGGCTATCAGAATTACTTTTGGTTGCTCTGTCCTGATCTTCAGTAAGACCTTGGTCATTAAAGGAAGTGGTGGGAATGCATATACTGTTAGAGTATTCCAGCTGAAGGAGAGGGCGTCCACTTTCCATGCTTGAGGATGGTATGTCCTTGTGCAGAATTTCCTCAGTTGATGGTTGTGGTGGGAGGCAAAAAGATCTATGTCCGGCTTTCCCCATGATTGTGTTATCTGGAGAAAGATATCTGGGTGCAACATCCATTCGTGTGGATCCATGATGTTTCTGCTCAGGCTGTCCGCCAGTACATTGTCTTTTCCTGGTACGAACTGGGATTGTAGCTCTATATTGAGTTTTAGGGAAAGTTCCCACAGATTCATTGCCAGCCTGCAAAGAGGGTATGAATGGGTACCTCCTTGCTTGTTTATGTACCACATAACTGTGGTATTGTCTGTCTTTATTAACAGGTGGCCTTGGTGCAGGAAGAGCTTGAAGGCCTCGATGGAATGTATCACTGCCAGCATTTCATTTTGGTTGATGTGCAGATGCAATTCTTTTTGTGTCCATTGTCCTTGAATGCATCTGCCCTCCATGTGCGCTCCCCATCCATGGTCTGAGGCATCCATTGTAATGGTTTGGCTGATATGTGGCTTGCTGAAAGGCAGGCCCATGTTTGACTGGCTTGCTTTTGCCCACCACAGGAATTCCTTTTGAAGGCATGGTATGAGGGGGATCAAAGTTTCTAGACTGTGACTGTGCTGAGACCATAGACTCCTTAGGTACCATTGTAGTTTCCTCATATGCAGCCTTGCTTGTGGAATCAGAAGAATGCAAGATGCCATGAATCCCAGGGCCTGCAGGATTTTCCTTGCAGTTAGCTGGGTTTGTGTTGTCAGATTTCTGAAATAATCCAGTAGTTGTGCTTGTTTTTCTTCTGTGAGAAAAGCCATCTGGGTGTTTGTATCCAGTTTTGCACCCAGGAAAATTATTCGTTGGGATGGAACAAGTCTTGATTTCTGAATGTTGACTGTGTATCCCAAGGCCTGCAGTAATCGGATGGCATAGTTTAAGTGTTTTACCAGTGTTTGCTGGCTGTCCGCTTGTATGAGGCAGTCGTCCAGGTATGGGTAAATTTGAATCCCCTGAAGTCTGCAATGTGCAATTACTGATGCCAGGCATTTCATGAATACTCTGGGCACAGTAGATAAGCCAAATGGCAATGCTGAGAATTGATAATGCTCTGAACCTGCAAGAAATCTAAGGTGTCTTCTGCAACTTTGTCTGATAGGGACATGCAGGTATGCCTCCTTGAGGTCTAGAGTTACCAGCCAGGACCCCTTGCCCAGCATGGGAAGGAGTTGCTGTAAGGGCAGCATTTCGAATTTTGGCACAATAAGGTAAGTATTCAGTGCGGACAAGTCCAGAATAGGCCTCCATTGCTTTTCTTTTCTTGGAGCAAGGAATAGTCTTGAATAAAATCCTTGGCCTTGTTCTGTGAGAGGAACCCTTTCTATTGCTTTCATTTGAAGTAGTTTGGAAATTTGTTTGAAAGCCTCTGCCCTTTGGTTTGGTGGCAGGTTTGGCATGCCTTGTATCTTTGGTAATGTATGAAAATGGAATCTGTATCCTTTGTCTATTATTTGCAGTATCCATTTGTCCTTTGTAATACTGTGCCAATTTTTTGAGAATAAAGATAACTTTCCGCCCAAAGGTGCTTCTAATTGACCCCTGGTTGGCGGAGTCATAGTCAAGTCATTGAGATGGTCCTTGTGTAGTAGTTGTAGGTCCTGCAGTACCTCTCTGGTTAGGAGGCTGCCATTGACGTCCTTTGTAGGAGCCTCGAGCTTGCCCTCTACCTCTGGCATGCCTGTTTCTGCCTCTTTGAAATCTGTCTGTGTCCAGAAAGGACCAATTCTTAGAAGGCCAATTTCTGCTGAATCTTGGTGGATGGACCTGTAGGAAATCTTTGACTGTTTGTACTGATTTAGCCTTTTCCTCAAATTTCTTTAAGACCTCTTGAGCTGTGGAGCCAAATAACTTTTGCTTTTCCAGCGGAGCGTCCAGAAGCTTTGCTTTAACATGATCTGGCAGTGTTTGTTCCTTCAGCCAAGCATGTCTACGTATGACTGCACCTGTCATTGCTGACCTACATGAAGCTTCCAATGCATCATAACCACACTGCAAGAAATGGTTGCTAACCTGATGGGAGTTATGTACCAGATCCTGAAGTGCCTTGCGATCTAGGGGTTCAGGTGAAGATAGTTTTTTATGCAGTTCATCTAACAAATACTCTTGGTACTGTATCATATGGAATTGACAATTTAATGCCCTCATAGAAAGAGTGGAAGAAGTATACACCTTTTTACCCCATCTCTATAAAGCCCTGGACTCCCTTTCAGAAGGAAGTGGGTTTTTAGTAGTGGTGGTTGCCACCCCTTTAGGGCCCTGGGAAATAGTTTCTGGGTCCGCAGAGTGGCCCTTGTAAAAGAAATGATGTGAGTCCGGGACCCTGTAGTACCTGTCGGGTTTGACAGGAGCCGGAGGAAGGGAGTCAGGGGAAATACTAGACTCAGAGTACACATCATCAATGACATTTAAAACAGGAGGAATAGCCAAAGGTCTATGCTGAGGTAAATGCAAAAAAGTCCTTAATCTCTTCCTGGAGTCAGAGAATTCCTGGCCCTGCCATTTGAAATGCTCTCTCATGGAGTGAAGGGTCTCCCCAAAGGACAACTCTTCAGGAGGGGAGGCCGAGGGAATAGATTCCTCTGCATCAGAATCCTCATAGGCCGAAAAGGCCTCCTCCTGGTAGTCTGATAGGGCAGAGTCATCTGAGGCCTCATCAGAATACTGGGGATCTGTCTGCTCAACCCTGGGCCTTTTGTCTTGAGGAGGTTGAGAGCCCCTGTCCGGATGTGGCTGAGAGCCCCTAATTAGGGAAATAAGGTCCTCAGCTAAACTTAAAATCTGTGAACTGGTAGTGGATCCCTGAGGAATAGCCTTGGGAGGGAGAGATTTTGGCTGTTTAGCAGCTTTAGCACGTGTAAATGCCTTTATGGACATGGATACAGGAGGCCTGGCTGCCCCATGTGCTGGAGTAGTCTTATCCAGAGAAACGGTGTCGGATATTTCCTGAGCACCGGTTTCAGTAGGAAATTCTATGACCGACTCAGAGGTGGCCTCCAGGGCCGAGGTTGTCGGTTGTGCAGTTTCGTCGGTCGGAAGCACCGAGGATTCGGTTTCGGCAGAGACCGAGACACTCGCGGTAGGCCTAGGAGTGGTTTCGGCTGAAACCACAGTCCGCGTGTGTCGGTCCTTGTCCTTCCGTTTTTTGGGTAAATGAGGTGTCGGAAGCTCCGACGGCATGTTGTAACAGTAATTTTCCCAAAAAAAATCCCTCTGCAAACTCCGCCGATGCCTAAGAGTGCGTCTATTGAAAGAAGCACAGGCTGCACAGGCCGAGACGTCGTGGTCTGGGCCTAGGCAGGGTAGGCAGTAAGAGTGGAAATCCTTATGAGGTATTTGTTTCCCACAAGTTAAACAATTATTAACTTTAACCATTTGATCTGACATCGGCTGAGGCAAGAAAGAGTCCCCAATGGGGTACTTAGCTTTTTTGAAGTCTTCGGTTAGCTGAAATCACAGGAGCTGGCCGACCGGCACTTGCGAACTGCTTCTGCTTCGGGCACCGCGAGGCAAGAAAGACTGAGGAAGATGGCGTCGGCTGACGCTTTTATATCCCAGGTGCTCTGACGTCGGGAAAGGGGCGACATCAGCCGACGCCGGACCCAGACTTTGGAATCCGGCCGACCGAGGGGCTGCCTGAGGCAGGACAACCCATATGTAAGGACTGCAGATGCATCCTTGAAGGACATCTGCCTTAACCACTCTGTATTTGACAGCCCTTGTTCTGGCCAGCAACAAAATAAACAGCCCTTGCAGGACTTGAACCCAGGACCCTGTACACTAACATCACAACACTTAACCACTATGCCATGATCACTGTGAAAACAGCTGTTGCTTTACCAATATAGCTGTCAGTACACATATTGAGTAGTATTGAACAATTGCCTTTACTTCCACAATTGTGTAGTACCTGTTATTAATATGACTGTTGCATCACATATGTTGTTTTATCATAATATACACATAGATACCTACTGTGAGATACATCTGGGAGGGTATACACAACTGTGAGGTTTACACATGACAGGAATATGGATATATACATATAATAGGTAGATATATGTCTACATATAATAGGTAGATATATGTCTGTACACACATCTGTATAGTGCAACATATATATGGCCATGTATACAGCTCTTCATATGTACACACACACACACACACATATATATATATATATATATATATATATATATAGATATATGTTTATATAGCTATATATGTATGCACATCCTATGTGTACAAATATCCCTATTTATGTAGATATATATGTAGATATCTATAACTATATGTTCATACATATCTATTCTGATATACCTATTACTGTTGATATATATGTAGATATCCATACGTGTATGTATCTCTATCTGTATATATGTAGACATATATTGTTCTGTAGATGTATATATCTGAGTGTTTATATGTGTATATATATATATATATATATATATATATATATATATATATATATATATGTGTGTGTGCATGTACATATACATATCCATCTATGTATGTTGATATGTATATGTGTATATATCTATATAGATATATGTATAATTATATATACATATATGTTCACCATATGTCCTGAACATGGAGTGGAGCCCTACCTCAGCCCCAGTTGTCCCAACCTCTTAGTGCAAGGGGATGTCAGTTATGTATTGCATGTATTTATTTATTTTTATTTTACATTTGTTAACCGGGCTAGTCTAGCTGGATACATGTCCATTTTCAGTAGAGGCCCAGGGAGAAAAGCTCCAAGAAAGACATAAAAAGAGATATAAAAGTCATAATAGATCCAATTAAAAATACAAAAAATTCATAACAGATCAAATTAGAAGATAAAATTGTAAAAAAGCATAAAATGTTTTTTTTTTGTACTCTATTGTAGAATTCTATTGTAGAATAGTCTATTGTAGACTATTGCTACTGTGATAGATGGTGTGTGTGGGAGGTCACATCTGCCTTTAACATGTGCACCATTGGCTACTGACAGACATCCTAAGAACATCATAGTACAGTACCAATGCTAACACAGTAATGCTCCTGTAGACTACAGCAGAGATATGGTCAATATATGTGGACAGTCTGACACATTCTGGTCAGTCCAGGGATATACACAGAACCCCTTAGTGCAAGACATGTGGACCAAGCCTGACAATGTGGGTGTTAACAGCCATGTAGATGGGTATATCATGTGCATACTGGTATACATTTGCCCCCATAAGTTATGTATTCATACACCCTTGTCTGTCCTGACACATAATAACCGCTGGTACAAAGGTGTCATGGCCACATACTAGCCACTGGTTATTGACATACATCTGTACAACATCCCACTGCTTTCTCTGACATACATGACTGTTATGGTGGCCCAGCAGCAGTACATCTGGCAAGTATCTGGTATGACATTTCACTGGGTAAGTACACTAAGCTGCTAGGCATGTAACAAAGCACTGTGCAAGCTACAGGCAGACTGCCTCAACGCTGGCTTAGATTTCCTGTTGGGGAATACACATGCACCTGCATATGTAGCAGGCTCTGCAGGCATGTCACAGCACAGAGTAACAGACACCTCTATGAAAGTGCATAACCACAACCAATGTGAACACAGCCACAGCCACATATGGCAAGCTAGCATAATATTACAGTATATGGACTATCTGATCAACACCATCCTCATATGTGCCACTAACACAACAACCCTACATATATTGGGCCACTACACAGTGTGGTCTGATGCCTTTCTGTGGTATGGGACATGTGTGTGTTTGGCCCTAAAAACATGTAAGCCTATAGGGTAACATACAGTGGAGCAGCATGTAACATCAGATAGAACAGGACCAAGAACAATGACATCTATCACAGTCTGTACACAGGCCAAGGTACGTATTCACAATACACACACTGTTGACAATCACCATAAGTACACAGACCTCAGTACTGTACACACAACCACAGAATGCCCAGGTAATGTCCTCAAATATAACCCCTACTATACATAACATGTGTAGCAGTCTGATATCTCACTGGCTTGTTATCAGATATAATGTCAATAAATAAGGTGTACAGAACATATGCTCTTCTTACTGCATGACATACGTACAAAGGTTGACAGAGTTGTGGCTGGAGGCACAGACACAAGGCATATATTGACATGTTGCTGTGATAACCTCATACATTTACTGTTGTAACAGGGGATTTTGCAACATATGTCCTATGAGAGATAAGAAGTCAGTAACTCTCACGGCTGTCACCATCTACTGACTGCAATCCTCACACTACCTTCTGCAGTTCACAGACAGGTGCTCTGTGGGTAACACAAGAAACAAAAGGCACCATACACTGCCCAGTCTGCAGATGACCCTACAGATGGGGGGTTCCTCATAAACATAGCACTGACATGACAGGTATTAAAACATGTAGGATAGCCATATCCACACACATCCTGTTAAACCAACATTGCTCCAAATGCAGTATAGCAGCACTTACAGTCTGTAGTCATGTCAGGCACATCCTGCTCCTGTGTGTTGGCCTGTTTCCATAGTGTTTGTTGTTAGAAGTAATTCCCCAATACATCTGTGATGCTGTTTGCCAAACAACAGATCTAGTTTCTGCTCACAGTGAATGAAAAGGCCCAACACCAACATGATGTTCCTAGATATTGGAGTATGTTTCCATGCAATTAGCTTTGGGAATGTTACCACAGCTGTTCCACATGCAATCAGCTAGAGGAGGGCTGAAATTCATGCAGATGCCATCAGCTGATCATGAGCATCACTTACAATACACATGCTGCTGCCTAAGCAAAACAGGTGTAAGTCCACATCCACCAGAGAGGGAGTGAGAGAGGCAGACAGATGCAAAGATAAGTCAGGGAGGGGTGGAAGAGTAAAACTTAAGCATGTTTGTGTCACACACCTACCAGTACAGGGAATCAATCCCCGATGGAATATGTATTGCTATCACATGTCTATGCAGTTAATGGATGCGCCACATAAGTTACATGCTGAGGAGCCCTCCAAACGTATATGTGATGGTGAGTGACATCTGCAACAGTGATATGGTAGCTATACAGTAGGTGTAGTACACATGCCTGTCCACATGAACAGGTATCAGTGTCAACACAGCCACACTCTCTCAGGGACCCACTCATATTGACACACTTGGCAGGGTCAGGAGTACAACTCATCAGTAGTTAGACTGCCACAACATAGTACTGTGTAGGCATTACATACACTACAGGGGTTATACAGAGGTTATATGGGCAAAGGGTATGTGGAGGTGTCTGAAATCAGACAGCATGCTTCAGTATGCCAATGGGGGTTGTAGTGAGTGTGAATGTGGTCATAGGCATCATACATCATGCACACAGACACAAGGTGT
Organism: Protopterus annectens; assembly: GCF_019279795.1. Taxonomy (NCBI): domain Eukaryota; kingdom Metazoa; phylum Chordata; order Ceratodontiformes; family Protopteridae; genus Protopterus; species Protopterus annectens. The sequence goes on along the minus strand of NC_056729.1, from coordinate 1,737,378,352 downwards.
CAGTACTGACATGCATGGGTGCATTGTTTACGGGTGTGTAGTGGTCAACTGTACCAGATGGTTATACAAGGTTAGGTGATGGGTATACCTTGGCAACAGGCCACATGACAATCATCTGTAGTGTGGCTCATGGGTGTACTGTCTGAATTTGCTCACACAGGTGAGGATTGTATTCACCATCCATTCACCTGGGTAATTATTGTGTGTGGCCATTGCTGTGCATTACTTGCCATGTATATGTTCCTTAGTCCATGACATGGATGGTGTCTGGGATGTGCACATTTCCCACATGCATGTAAAGTGACATGTGGAACTGTACCTGGGGTGTCTGGCCCATGTTGTGTACACAGATTGTTATCATCAGATGTGCCGGTCCTGGCCTCATATGGTAGGAACTGTTAATTGACAGCAGGTTGACCCTGCACCTACATTGATAGCATGATACAGGTATTTTCTGGTGTCAGTGACATCTGTCCATACAGGGCATGTGTTTCAGGCATGGTATGTTCTTTGTGGGTCACATTTGATGGCACCACAGGTGTTGCAGGTGTCCAGTGGGGAACATAGGGAAGGTGCACTGTCTACATGTACATGCCTATTGGACTGATGGACAGGGTGCCATGCCCTCTGTAGCCCACCGCAATCACACCATGGTTACTATCAGTGGGCAATATGCAGAGTACTACCAACATAGCCATTATTGACTAGGGAAGTGTGTGTGTGTGTGTGTGTGTGTGTGTGTGTGTGTGTGTGTGTGTGTGTGTGTGTGTGTATGAGATAATGGTTGAGAGTGTTCTCTGGGTAATACAAGGGTTGCTAACTTTGTTTACCTGGCCTTGATGTCACATGGAGGGGTATGGCTATTTCACATCTGTTATCCCTGTATGGTGGACATTGTGACATATACTAGGGCCACCATATAAGAGATTTGCAAAACCCACTCTACAATGAGTCCAGTTGTCTCACACACGCACACACCTGTCAGGGATTAGAACTCCTCCATAAATTGCTTATTACACTACAGCACTACGCAGTTATAGGATGCACCATGTAGATTACTGGAGTACTCTTTCCCCAAAGTGAATGACATCAGCAGGATTGCCAAAGTAGGGCATTTGAATTGTAGTGTGTGACTAGCCTAAAAAGCATTGCTCGCTACACAGACAGACAAACATCAACACCTAACATGTGTGGGAATAGAACCCCTACCAAAGTTCTATATCACACTACAGCATTACGCTGTAATAGGATGCACCACAGAAATTAATGGAGTACTCCTTCTCCAAAGGTGTATTTCACAGTGAATGACATCAGCAGGATTACCAAAGTAGGGCATTTGAATTGTAGTGTGTGTGACTAGCCTAAAAAGCATTGCTCCCTACACAGATATAGAAACACACAGACAAACATCCACACCTGCTATGTGTGAGAATAGAACCTCTACCAAAGTTTTATATCACACTACAACATCATGCTGTAATAGGACGTGCGATGGAGACTGATGGAGTACACCTTCCCCAATGGTGTATTTCATGGGTCTATATTAGAACATTCGAAGTTTCAGAACTTCGAATGTTCTAATATCGACCCCTATTCAGCAAACGCTGAAAACATCGAACATACAGAACAGAGAATTTTTTCCTAGGGAAAAAGATTTGCTGTTCCAAAACACATACACACAACACAAGCACACCAAACAAACAGCAATCCACACACATACACCTAAAATCTTACGTCTAACCCTACACTAAACTACATACACCACTATCTACCCCTTACCTTAACCCAAACCCTAACCCTAAGGTCCGTCGCTATCGCATACTCACCTCTCCCGCCCCCTAACCCTAACTCACCTACCCCACCCTAACCCTCATGTCCACACATTTGCACACTTACCTGACCCACGCCCTAACCCTAACTCACCTAACCTGCCCTAACCCTCACATCCACACAATCGCAGACTTACCTGAACCCAACCCATAACTTTCCACCACAGTGCTGAAAATAGCAAAGCGATAGGAACGGACAACCGAATTCTTTCCCTAGGAAAGAATTCAGTTTTCTGTCAGTTCACTATTTTCAGCTTTCACTGAATAGGGGTCGATATTAGAACATTCGAAGTTCTGAAACTTCGATGTTCTAATATAGACCCGTATTTCACAGTGAGTGACATCAGCAGGATTGCCAAAGTAGGGCATTTGAATTGTAGTGTGTGTGACTAGCCTAAAAAGCATTGCTCCCTACAGACACAGAAAAAAATATCCAAACCTGCCATGAACAGGAATAGAACCCCTACCCGAGTTCTATATCCCACTACAGTATTACGCTGTAATAGGACACGCCACGGAGCTTAATAGAGTACTCCTTCCCCAAAGGTCTATTTCACAGTGAATGACATCAGCAGGTTTGCCAAAGTAGGGCCTTTGAATTGTAGTGTGTGTTACTAGCCTAAAAATAATTGCTCCCTACACAGACATAGAAACACACATACAAACATCCACACCTGCCATGTGTGGGAATAGAACCCCTACCATAATTTTATATCACACTACAACATTACGCTGTAATAGGACATGCCACAGAAATTAATGGAGTACTCTTTCCCCAAAGGTGTATTTTACAGTGAATGACATCAGCAGCCTTGCCAAAGTAGGGCATTTGAATTGTAGTGAGTGTGACAAGCTTTAAAAGCATTGCTTGCTATACAGACACACAAACAGTTGCCATGTCTGGGATTAGAACTCCTACCTAACTAGTTTACCACACTAAAACAGTACACAGTTATAGGATGCGCCACAAAGATTACTGGACTACACATTTCCCAAAGGTGTATTTCAAAGTGGATGACCTCAGCAGGCTTGTCATAGTAGGGCTATGGGGAGGGTGGTGTGTGTGCATGGGCCATAATCCATTCATCTAGAGGTTGACACACCACATGCGGGCACACGCAAGGTTATATTCCACAGGTACGTGTATACAGCTGCTAGATGACTAGTTCCTTGTACAGTCATGTTGCACAGCTATCATTTGCACCACATAGTCTGTAATGCTGATGGATACCAGTGGCTAATATCTACAGTGAGTGACATTTACACCTCATGTGGTTGTAGCCATTTGGCTGTGTGCTGGGTGGGACAGGCGTCATAATGGATGGTTCCTTGTCACAGTCACTCTCTTCCACACATCTGTGTATGTCTACTTTTGGCTTATTATAGTGTGTTGTCCTTGCATATATGTCTGTATTCCTATCCACTGTGTGTGCAAAGTATGACTGGTGCATACTGAGGCGTGTCTGCACTAACATCTGCAACTGTCAGATATGTATGGTCCACTGTTGTCTGCAGACATGGGCTTCATTTGTTTAAGTGTGTGAGCATGCCCAGAATGACCTTTCGGTATGTTGTTGTCTAACATTGCCTTCATAAGTGAGTGAGCATGCCCAGTATGCCCTTCTGTATTGAATGTGTGGATCCATTCCAGGTAGTTTGTACTCCAGTGCAGACCTTTGTGTTGTACACCTACAGGTAGCAAATCGTTTCTGCAGGGTATCCGTCAATCATTTGGCAATATGGGGAAAAACTGTGCAGGGGTTAGTGTACACTGTAGGTGATTGTGTCTGTGCTATTCAGCTACATGGTACTGGTGTTAGCAGAGATATTCAGACATGTGTACTGTTATACACTGTGATGTTTTCTAGCCTCATGTACTGCCAGTTGGACATTTCTGCTCACAGTGATGTCTTGGGAGACAAGGGTGATTGCAGCTGTGTCCGGTATTGTGGGCAGATGCCTACATATTCATGGTAAGTTATACCATTCTGGAGGGGGAGCTGCAGACACTTGCTGCTGGGTCTGTGTATCCAGTTCAGCACCATGGTACAGTGCTGGCAGAGGATCCTATACTTGTACATCCATCGACATGACAGTATGGGCTTATCTTGCTGTGGCAATACCTCACAGCTGTACAGATTTGCACAGGTTACCCAGAGGCAGGGGCCATGAGTCAGGACATTACCCCTATTGTGGAGTACAGTCAGGTATGTAGCCACCCATTTATGTGTTTGCAGTCAGGGATAGTGTGTGCACACAGCTTTGTGTCAGACCCTGCACATTCCATGCTGCCCATGCTCCCAACACCCCCCCCCTCTGTTATTCTATCCTCTTCCATACATTATGCACACATTGTCTGATACTTTCTTTAAAGTTATCACCCCATCACAGCTGTGTGTTGGTGTTGGTCCATAGTTCATGCAGTGGGACATGGTGGACATATTACTGTGGTTTGTCTGCATGGCCTTGCATATGGCTTATGTGGAGTGTGTTATGTTGTTATTTGAGTGTCCATGACATAACATACATTGGCAGTACATGTGAGACACAGGCCCTTGGCAGAGGCCTGTGGGCCATTAGATGTTGATGCAGGCCATATGTGGCAGGCCGTTGCATTCTGTCAATCCTTCAGTCTCAGACCACCATACAGTATATTCTCCTGGGATGACAGGGTAGGTGTGCTAGGTGTTCATGCCAATACCTTCTATCAGTCTTGATCAGGTGGTGTGGATGCTGGCAGTCTGCTACCTACATCTAGGGACACACCGGCATGAGACACTTGCACTGCATGCTGCATTCTTTCAGTATTGCCATATACAGGTGGGGTCATGTTGTATCCATTCTCCACAGCGGGGATACATCCAGAAAGGCACCTGTGTATGGTGTTTGCATGAGCTGGGTGCATGTGTGCTATGGACACTACTTGCATCTGACACACAGATATGCATGAGACATTCCAGTTATTCTGGCATGTGCATGTACATCAGCTGTTTCTCAATACATCAGTCCTACCTCCTTTGTGATCTGCAAGTTTTCAGGCAGACAACACCGGTATCCCCTACTACAGGACCAGATAATGTGATGCATACCTGTATGTACAATTCAAAGGGTGTCTCCATTTCACAGTGACACAATATATACTGTATGTCTTGGGTACTTTGCCCTGTGTACTGCTTGTATATCTGGCCCAATAGCCATGCCATTCAGTCTTTTAGATGGTGACACATATTACCACCATATATTTACAATGGCTTACTGCTAGCATGTATTATACTGGTGGGAATTGTCTTTGGCACTGCAGTTGTGAGGACTTATCCCTGTCATCAGCAGTAGTGGGCAATGGCCACCAGTTCTTACGTCAACATGCATACATACAGACCACTCTCACGCAATATGATACACACACCAACCTAACACACACATACCTGCATATTGTGCAAATGTTACAACCTATCCTGCTACCTTAGCCACCTCTGTGCATCTGTGCTCCACTGGTACTATACCTACACATACATGTTACTACATTTCTACATAGGGTTGTGTGGGGACACCTGACTGTTATGACGTGTGTACATCAGATTGGAGGGGCACACCAGACCATTATTACATTTCTAAATAGGTTTGGGGGCACACCTGACTCTTACTACATTTCTGCATAGGGTTGGGGGGAGCACACCTGAATGTTTCTACATTCCTACACGGGATTGGGGGAGGGGGAACACCTGACTGTTACTACATTTCTGGGGCACACCTAACTATTTCTACATTTCTTCACAGGATTGGGGGGGGAACACCTGACTGTTTCTACATTTTAGGATTGGGGCACACCTGACACTTGTACACATTTGCTATGACTGTACTGGTATGTCAGATACTCCATTTCATTCTGTATTCTAACCTATCATGCTGACTTGAGGCATATCAGTGTACTACTGGTCTTAGCTTTGATTGACCTACATATTAGTTTCTGGCTTCCTACCCTTCAAAACTAATATCCCACTGCTTGACCTGCTGTAGTCTGTCTGTGTAGTCCTTGGGGGGTAGGTTACCCATAGGCATTATTCAAAGGTCATAGCACAGCCTTCGTTTGTGTTTGTCTACACCTGTCCTGCTGGCTGAGACTGTTGTTGGGTATGTGAACATCCCTGACTGGCATGTGTGAGTCATATGGGCACACATATGTGGCCCAGCACATTTCCTGCAGTGGGTTTGTCACCCTGTTTAGTACTGGCTACTATGGTGACACCAGTATTTGGTACAGATCTCATAGTGACACTATAGGTGTCTACTATCTGCTGGCATACCATTCAGCCACCCGATTCCCTTGCATCCTCACATCCATAGCATAGTAACCACCACATTCTACTCCATTCCACAATTGGTAGGTTGAGTGACTTACCTTGTGGGTGTGCCAGTATTGAGGGTGGTGCTGCAGGGCTGCCTATGTCAGGTGCACATAGTACACTCCCTACACATGGGTGAGCACAGGTAGTGTCATGTTTGGCATCCCTTTTACTGTATGTACGAGTCTGACACAGGAGGGACCCAGGGAATGTCACCTCTCTCTGTGTATGTGCTATGCATTGCCACTTTGCCAAGACCAGGGCATACTGGGCATGCATCCTTCTGCTTACTGGGATAGGCTCAGGTTGTCCCTCCTCCAAGTCACTCTGTGCCTGTGCAGGCCTTGGCACTGGTGGGGGCTTTGTGGCCCTGCCCCATGCTGTTCCTGCTGCAGCTGTTTCTGCAGGATTATATTGTGTAGCATGGCAGATTCAAGGGCAATTTGGGTACATGTAGCTGGTGAGTACTGCAAGGCTCCACTGGCTGTGTCCAGGCACTGGAACCATGACTTCAGCATCCCAAACTCACGCTCTATTATAATTCTGGTCTGTGCTTGTGCCTCATTATGGTGGTTTTGTTTGGGTGTGTGGGCATTTCTGATGGGTGTCATCAACCACGGCTCCAGTGCGTAACCAGCATCCCTGACTAGATGACCATAAGGGATGTCCCCACTGGCAAATCTCTGCTACAGCTGCATCAGATGCCAGATGTGGGAATCATGATAGCTTCCAGAGCAGCCAGCACACACATTCATTCTTATGCCCTGGGCATCGCACATGAATTGCCAGTTAATGGAGGGGAAGCCCTTGCAGTTGATGTAGACCCTACCCCGCTCACTGGGTGGTGCTTTGATGCATATGTGCATGCAGTCTATAGCACCCACTACCTCAGGGTATTCTTCTGTTTGATGGAACAGTTGCATATTGCTGGCGAATGCCTCACGGGTGTTGGGGGAAATATACATGCTCACCGGCATGTGCTGGCATGGCATCCAGGAACTGGTGAAGTACTCTGGATGCTGATGCCTGTGAGATCCCCATCATATCCTCAGTTGGCCTTTGTAAGTTACCTGTAGCTAGTATTCTTAGGCCTACACATACCTTGGTATCCACTGGGATGGGTTCCCCTCTGTTAGTTCTGTGTGTCAGGAGTGGCCGGCACAGCTCAACAATTTGCTGTAAGAGGTCCCTGTCCACACTATAGTGCTCCACTATCTCCAGCTCATGTAGCCCCTGGTAGGTTACCTGGGTCTGCACACTCTTCTCCATCTCCTCACTGTGGTTTGGTCAACAGCATTTACATCTTCACCACCCTCTGCCTCTTCCACATGTTATATGATAGCTATTGCAGCCCTTATCATTTTGTTGTTTTGTTTGTTAAAACTTCCTCGCTTGTATACACCGGCAGTGTAGAGTGTGGAAAAAAATAGAGGGTAAGGTGTTTGCATAGTTTATAGTAGCATGCTGGGCTGGGCTTCTGCCTGTGTAATTGGCTGATTCTGATACATTTCACCTGCCAGCTTTGCTAGTTCTCCTTGATTACCTTCATACTGCTGGTTTTCCCCTCTCATTGCCTTCGTGTTTAAGCCCTGGGGTGCGCCGCACAAGCACAGTGCTCAGATGTGAACGGAACTGCTATTTCCTGGTTTACTTTTTTTTTCCCCTTTAAAACCTAGTGTGTGGCGGGTACACCCACTTAGGCAATGTAAAGAGTGTTAGGCAGCCGCAGACACACCCCCTTGCTTAACTGTGCTAAGCTAGGAGCTAACCCAAGCCACAAGGCTCCAATCCACTTACAGTATGCTTGACACACACCCCCTATGATGTCAGCTAACTCTTAGACTTGCACCAAGCTATTCCTGCTCTTACACTGTTGGGAGCTGCCTAGCATTCAGGGGAAATCTGGGATTCACTATCACCCCCTCATTTGCACAGGATTGCCTGCTAATGCATAGTTACATGTCTCGCACTGAGCCTCCCCCCTTAGCAACCACTATTCAGTGGCCATGTTGTCTTCTGCCTGCCATTGATTATAATGGCAGAATAGTGATTTTGGTTAGAATTCTTATTTAAGGTATTTTTTCTTACCCCCCCCCCCCCGATCTCGTTTGTGCACCACTGCTCTATGCTTAAACAGCTGAGATCGGCTAAAAAAAATTAAAAGTTCATTTTTTTTCCAAGAGTTTTCCATGCCAATGGCCTTATAGTTGGCCATTGGCATGCTTTCTACATTATATCCACCCCATATTTAGAGTTGTCATGGCTCCATTTTGTAATTTGCAGAAATGTACTCCATTACTAGCACCAAATTCCTTTCTGCAATGTTAACAGGATACCTTGCATCTTCTGACTATCCTTGCAGGAAAAGGACACAGTAGCAAAAAAAAAAAAAAAAAAAATTACAGCTATGGTTACATCAGGTACGTTATCTTAGTCATTTAATATCTCAGGGTAGGATCTCACAGTAGCTGTCCCTCATTCTGAATCATCTCTATTGCTTAAAATAAAAACTCAGCCACTCTCGACTGCATGTATAACTAGATATAAACGTACACTTCTTTCTGATCCATGTATTTCTTTGATCCGCTGTCCTGTTCTAAATCCTGCAGATGTGTTGCCTACTGCTGAGGATGGTGAAGAGCATGATTGTGTCTGTGTAACTAACTGTTTGCTTTCTCCTAGGGAGGACTTAAAGGACACTCCTATACCCAATGCTGACATGCATCTGTTCGTGAATGGCTTCTGTGGAAGAAATCAAACAGGAAAGTTGATCTCGTGAATAGCAGTCTGCACCGAAGAAACAATATTGTTGCAACAAAGATTGGGGAGTATTCGCTCTGCTCAAATAGCTGAGCTAGAGGCTTTGCAAAAAGCCTGTGAGTTAGCTAAATACAAGGCGATCAATATTTTTACAGACAGTTGTTATGCTTTCGGGGTGGTACATGATTATGGGCAACTTTGGAGAGAGAGAGAGAGTTTTTGACCTCTTCAGAAAATCAAATTAAAAATTCAGGGTAGATATAATCGTTGTTAGATGCACTTTTGTTACCTAAAAAGCTGTCTGTAATCAAATGTTGTGCAAATCAAAAGGGACAGAATGTTGTTACCAAAGGTAATAATGTGGCAGACCAAGCTGATAAACAAGCAGTAACATGGTTACAAAAGGTAACAATGTGGCAGACCAAGCTGATAAACAAGCAGTAGTATATTGTCGTAAAGATCTTTGTATATTAACAGTAACAAACAGCAACAGTAATAATGTGCTTGATTTTGCAAAGTTGTCAGCCTTTCAAGCTGAAGCATCACAGGGAGAAGTTCTGAGGTGGCTCAAGGATGGATGTAGAAAATCCTGTGATGGCATATGGCAACATCCAGATGGCCGACTGGTGGCACCTGCCTCTTTGCTACCTTACCTAGTAAGGGCATATCATTTACCGGCCTATACAGGTAAGACAGCTTTATTTAATCAATTACATGAAGTTGGTATGCCCCTCATGTCTCCTCTTTAATACTTCAGTATGTACAAAATTGTAGTATTTGTTTGGAGTATAACATAAGCAAACATGCCAACAGCAAATCTGCATGTTTACCTCCACCCTGGGGACCTTTTGTTAATATACAGCTGGATTTCATGCAGATGCCTAAGACTAATAATTTGCAATTTATTTAGGTGGTAGTGTGTATGTTTTCAGCATGGGTGAAAGCTTACCCATGTTGCAAAGCTGATGCAGTCACAGTTATTAAAAAATTGTCATCTGATTATATACTGAAATTTGGTATACCCAGTATTGTTAACAGTGACCAGGAAATTCAATTTAATAATAATCTGTTTAAAGAGTTATGTAAAAGTTTTAATACTAAGTTTAATCTTCACTGTCCCAACCATTCCCAGTCATCTGGATTAGTGGAAAGGGTAAACAGGACCCATAAAAATAAAATTTTGAAGATTTGTGCTGAAACCCACTAAAAGTGCCCCAAAGCCCTTCCCTTAGCTTTAATAAGTATGAGGACCTCACTGAATGCCACCAGGAAATTGAATCCATATGAGATATTAATGGGGAGACCCATGGCCCTTCCAGCTACCCCTCCAGTGGGAAATACCGATTTAACTTTGTCAGATGATGCTATGGTTTCTCATTGCAGGAAACTCATTAATATCATGCAGCAATATCATCGAACAGTAAGAGCATCATTACCAAAGCCTCCTGATCCACCAATGGCCAGCTACTACTCAGTCTGAAAAAAAACAAAGTTCCAGCTATTGTTACCTAAACCACTCATACCTAATAAAGTGACTATCAAAATGTCTTATGTAAGCAAAACTGAAATTGAAGTATTGTCCCATACAAAACTTCTTGGAGCGATTATAGTAGATAACCTTAAATTTGACTTGCATGTTCAAAATAAAATAAAAAAGACTTTCCAAATATTAGGAATGCTCTACAAGTATAAAAACGTCCTTAGCAATACCACCAAAACCTACCTTCTAACATCTCTCTTATATGGTGCACCCATCCTAACTGCCCTTCAGGCTACTGTTAAAAATAAACTAAGACGCATTACAATAAGGGTGAAAATTTTGCCATCAGAAAAAAATACCACATCCACCTCTGTACTGCCCTTTATTTATTTATTGACATTTGTGAACTGGGTTAGTCCAGCTGGGGCAGAAGCCCATTTTTTCAGTGGAGACCTGAGGGGAAAAGCCCAGATACAAACAGTTTACTATACATAAAATTTGGACTCCAAGATGGAGAAATTAAGATACATAAGGTCAGGAAATATAGAAGTAAGATACAAACACATAATAAATAAACTAGTAGTAATGTAGAAAAATATATATAAACAGTAACGGAGCTTTCAATTGCGAGAGATTGGGCTCACTAGATAAAATTCTAGTAACGTAATTAGAGATAGGCAAACATATACATATATACATGTGGTGGAGTAGTATAGCTTAGGGATGGAGTATTTAGGAAAAGTACAAGTGTGATAAAGATAAAGTGCATGTGTAAGGTGATAAAGTGCATGTGTAAGGTGATAAAGATAAAGTGCATGTGTAAGGTGATAAAGTGCATGTGTAAGGTGATAAAGTGCATATATAAGGTGATAAAGATAAAGTGCATGTGTAAGGTGATAAAGTGCATGTGTAAGGTGATAAGTAGTAGGAGGAGGGAGAGTAGGATTTCTGAGAAGTAGGTGGGAATGGAAGAATATAAATAGACAAAAATACAAGAGTGAAGTGGAAATTAGGTAGGCTCATTACAGGTGCAAGTCTTGGTGTTAAGTGGTCTTAAGGCTTTAAATTAGCTTGAAATGCCTCACCACTTAAATTACTTAAGCTCATCTCCACACACAACATTTACTCACAAAGCTGATGACTGCCATGCTTTAACTCCTGGTCTCCATTCCTACCACCATAATAGATTATTTCAGTCTAATGAACAACATCATCTCAGCATATATAAACTCCACAATTCACTGACGAAATTCTCGACTCATACTCTGTCACTAAAAATGGAATTCTATCTGTCTGCTAATTAGATCTACCTTTAACCTCCCCTACTTCAAAGTACTACTAACAGACCAACTTAATAACACCTGGCTCTGCTCCTGCACTGCCCAGGGACAGACTAGTCCCTCCTTCCTTCCTTCCAAAAGCAGCATACTTTGACTGCGTTCAGAGAGAAGGAAGTAATAAATGTATTTCTTAGACAAAGATCAAATATATTTTTGCCTTGGCGATATTACATAGTTATGTTTGTCCAAAGAGTGTACTCAGTGTGTTTAACGTTATTTCTGTGAACTACAACTTGTAAATTCTCCAGCTATTGACAATGTTTTTTACAGCTTGGTACAGCTGTCCAAATATTTGTACTATGAATGTACAAGTTTACACATTACTACGTCTTCTGTAACCCTATTATATCAATGTGGAGCTTTTCTCCCCGGGCCCCCACTGAAAATTGGATATTATCCCAGTCAGGCTTTCCAGTAAACAAATGCCAAATAAAATAGAATAAATAAATATTGACAGACACCTGAGTTGCAGACTTCATATTCCTTCAGAAAATGTTTGCTAATGCTACACCTTCTATTCTATCAACTTTCTAAGTTTCTAAGAGCAATATTTAAAATTTTATTTTATTTTATTTATTTCATTTTACATTTTTTGACTGGGATAGTCCGACTGAACTGAGTAGCCCTTTTTCAGTGGAGGCCCAAGGAGAAAAGCTCTGTGAACATTACAATAATGGTTATGCTTAAGTTATTAAACAAGTTATACAGAAAATACGTTTTTTTAATAAGTAGTTAAAAATTAAAAGAAAAGGAATCATAAGGAAGCAATATTAAATAGCAACAGTGTTGATAAAAGTATAGTGAAGATGCAGTGTATAACAGCGAAGGGGCAATGTTGTAAATCAAAGAAGGCATGGTGGTAACAAGCTAATGTTGAGTTCCTAGGGGAGTGAAGAGATGTGAATTTTTAATAGTAATATAAGGAGGTAACAGTTCTTGGTTGGGATACAAGGTATAAGTGTGTTAAAGAAGGGTGGGGTAGCACTGAGGTAGCGAGAGGATGAGGTCAGTAGAGCAAAACAATGTATAGGACAGGTAGGACAGAGTCTAAGGGAAAGTAGGAAAGATTAAGTGGGGTCAGTCCAGTGACAGTACCAGTGACTTTTCAAATATTCCTTGGTGGCAGATTTGAATTAAGTTGATTGAGGGACCTGATATCTATTGGCAGCTTGTCCCTACATTTTGGCCCTTTGCCCCCCCCACCCCAATTATTTTTGACTTTGTCCCGATATCTTATGCTAAGAGGTCGATCAATATGGCAATGGCACCATGGAGTGCACCATTTTATGTTTGTCCATTCCATTGTGACCTTTTTAAAAAAAATCAACCTCGTTAAGTAAGCAAGGCTTCCCTTTGATAAATCCGAACTAAGATGGAGCTTGTGTTTTGAGGTTCCCTATGTCTTTATTTCTTTATTGATTAACTCCATAATAATTCTTTCCATGGTTTTGCATATGTAGCTGGTCAGACTTATGGGTCATAATTGCCTGGGTCCATATGTAGGACACTAACATTTGCTATCCTCCACTCACTTGCTACAAAACTCATGATTCATGCTATTCAATATGCATCCTCAGATAGTGTAAGAACTCATTAATGCAGTATTTTTTCTTTTGATAGTGCTTTCAGGACTTTGCCTTTGTGTGATTGCTGGTGGGGAATTGGTTTCAGATATTTCATGTAAGTTAGATGGGGGAGAGACGGGTAAAGTTTAAACTAAATTTATTGGCCAGTAGATTAGCAGTATCTTCAACTCTGGTATAGGTAACATTGTTTGCAATGAGATCAGTGCATTGTTGCACTGTGCTCCCGAGATTATAACTAAAAAAAGGCCATGTGATTGTCCTTTGCTTGGGTGGCTATTTTCACCTCCAACTTGGTTTTGGTAGATTTAATGAAGTACCTGAGTTACTTGTTTTGTTTAATGACGAGCATACCCCTCAACTTCCTAGAGGAAGAAATCTGGACAGAGCCATCAATAATTGGGGGGGGGGATCAAAGTACCAAAAATAGGGATACGTTTTAAATATTGCTCTTACAAATGTAGAAAACTGATAGAATAACTGGTATTGTATCAGCATGATGTTTTTGAAGGTATGACGTCTGAAACTCAAATGTCTATCATTATTTTCTGACTTTAAGCCTCAATGATTTCCTAATGATTTGCTAGAAAACCAGAATTTGTTGAGAAATGGATCTAAAATATGGTGCACAAATCTGGACCTTCTGCAAAAATCTGTACAGTTGAGAGGTATGATGGGGAGTTTGTGAAGTAGAGTCCCCCCTAACCCAGGCTCATATTCCTCCATCATCCATTGAGAAGGTAGAATGCTATTCAATGCTAGCCTCATACATGCCTGGGATACATAGTCTGAGAGCTCTATCATGTCTCTCTTCATATACTCTAATGATGCACATCTGAAGTCACTGACAGCCTCATGTACTATGGCAGAATTATACCATTTGTTGTTCAAGAATTTTAGTGCATGTGATGTGACGGATCCTGGCACCAGTCAGACATTCAACCATCACTTGTCCTTGCTCAGCCTGGTATGAGGTACATTGGAGTCACTTACAAGCGTAGTATCCATGACTCTGGAATTCTTATATGAAATGGTAGGCTTAACAGGAGGACAATGTTTCTGGGGGTGCTTTTCATCTGTGTTACATTTCAGAGGCCATTGAGGTTTATGCAAGTTAATATTTAGAACCTCAGCATATGAGAGATTATGTGTATTATTAAGGTCATGGTGAGGTGTAGTGTCTTGTCTGTGGTAAGCTGTGGTGTGTGTGTGGTGTGGAGTGGTGTAGTGTGTGGTATGTGATTTGTAGTCAGCTGTGGTGTGCAGTGGGGGGTGAGATGTGATGTGTGGCGTGTGAGGTGAGGTGTGGCACGTGGTGTGTGAGATGTGTGGTGTGTGGTATGTGGTGAGGTATGGTGTGTGGTTTATGGTGGGGATGAGGTGTGATGTGTGGTGTGTGTGTTGAGGTGTGGTATATGATGTGTAGTAAGGTGTGGTGTGTGGTATGTGGTGAGGTGTGGTACATTGTGAGGTGAATTGTGTGGTATGTAGTGTGATGTGTGGTGTTTTGTGAGGTGTGGTGTGTGATATGTGGTGAGGTGTAACGTGTGGTATGTGGTGAGATGTGGTATGTTGTGAGGTGCGGTGTGTGGTGTGTAGTGTGATGTTTTGTGAGGTACCTCCCTGGTCTACATGAACAGAGACATAGAGGAGCTCTCTGATTATGTAGCCCAGGCAGGTATGACCCTAACCCTGAGCAGTATCCTTCCTTCACCAAGAATGATGCCACAATATAGAGACAAGATGATCAGCTTTAACAATTGGCTTAATGTCTGGTGTCATTCAAAGGGGATCCAGTGTCTGTCTGCCTGGGATGACATGCTTGACAAGCCACGCTGCTTGGCAAGGGACGGCTTGCACCTGTCACCCCTGGGATTCCGGATATTGGCTAAGGCTCTTGCCACCCCCATAGTGCCTTTTTTAGGCAAGGCTCAAATTCTAAACCTACCACCCTAGAAAACAAAATGGGAAGAAACTGAGGGTAATGCTGCTCAATGCCAGAAGTCTAAATCTCAAAATGCACGCACTTGAGGCCCTTCTCAGTATGGAGAACATCGATGTCTGTGCTGTAACTGAAACCTGGTTCAAGGCTCCTGAAAGCACCCCGGCACTATTAGGTTTTACCTCATATCATGCGTTCGGCCCAAAACCCGGACCACACCACAAAAGGAGGGGTGTATCCATATTCATAAAGGCTACTCACACCTCCAGGTTGGTGGCAACGCAGAAGCCGGAAACCATCCAGGTGCAACTAACCATAGGCAAAACTGCTCTACAAATTGTAGCATGCTACAGGCCACCCTCTCAAACTCAGGAACCCCACACAGCCTTCCTGAAGACACTGGAGGGTATAAATGTATCTCCAAACACCATCATATTGGGTGACTTCAACTACCCGAATATAGACTGGGAACATTACTCAAGCCCTAACTTTCTAGCCCAACGGTTCCTGGAGTTCATAAATTCAAATGCCATGGAACAGCTAGTCACTGTTCCCATGAGAGGAGAAAATATACTAGATCTCATTGTCACAAACATGGGGACAAAATGCTCCACACCAGAAGTATATCCCTCATTGGTGAGATCTGATCATAAACTAATCTCACTGGAAATCCACATTCGCCCCCACCCCAAACAAAAGACCATAGTGAAGAACTTCTCTAAAGCAAACTTCACACTACTCAAGACTGGTGTGGTATCCTTCAAGGCCCCTGAGCCAGAAAACCACAACCCAAGCTGCGGAAGCCCTTACAAATGCCTTCTATGAACACCTCCAGGACTGCATGGATCAGGCAATCCCAAATAAAACCAAGACTCTTTCCACAAAGGGCAAACGTCCAGTCTGGTGGACCCTAGCCATTAACAAACTTTACAATAAGAGGAGAAAGCTATTACATGATAGAACAAAATCCATAAAAGGGAAGTCACCCTGATCATTATTAGTAAAAAATACGAGCACTCATAAAATCAACTAAGGCCAATTTTGAGAGAAAAATTGCCATGGATTCAAAGGACAATCATAAGGCCTTTTCAGCTATGTTAGGAACCTGGGTGGAAACTCCCAGATATGCTCAGAATTAGTCCAAAATGATACAAAAATCACTGAACCCACAGACATTGCCAACATACTGGCAGACAGGTTCAGTGCAAACTTCACCCCTCTCCCCTAAAGGAGAGATAACTATCCCAGCCGAGTGTAGCCTCCCGGACATCTCAAATGCGCAGGTGAAAGCTGCTCTCTCTAAAGCTAAAAACACAGCATCAATTGGACCAGATGGTGTCCCCGGCTGTGTGCTACACGAGCTAAATGAGGAATTAAACCCGCACATAAGGCAGCTGTTTAATCTCAGCCTTACCACAGGATACGTGCCCAAGGAGTGGCATATGGCAACTGTGGTCCCACTCCACAAAGGCGGCGCCTCTACGGACCCTGGTAATTACCGCCCCATAAGCTTAACAAGTCTAGTCTGCAAAGCTATGGAGAGGATCATAATGGAGCTCATAAACAAAGATATAGGGGACTTGCAGACATTGGACCCGACCCAGTTTGGCTTTGTCAAGGGAAGATCATGCCTTTTGAACTTGGTCGACTTCTTGAAACAGTCACCAAGGCCATTGATGAGGAAAGGCAGTCCATACAGCCTACCTTGACCTTGCAAGGCTTTGACACAATACCCCACTCGGGTATTGTAGAAAAACTTACCAGCTTAAATGTAAACCCATATGTCACAAGATGGGTTGCAAACTGGCTTAAGGACAGAACCCACAACGTTAGAGTTGCTGGCGCTGTGTCAGACTCCAAGCCGGTCACAAGTGGTGTCCCACAGGGCTCGGTCCTTGGCCCCGTATTGTTTGGCATCTACTTCTCAGAAGTACAGGCCAACATGGGAGGACTTTGGCTGACAAAGTTTGCAGACGACTGCAAACTGGGCGCCATAGTGGAAAGTG
Organism: Protopterus annectens; assembly: GCF_019279795.1. Taxonomy (NCBI): domain Eukaryota; kingdom Metazoa; phylum Chordata; order Ceratodontiformes; family Protopteridae; genus Protopterus; species Protopterus annectens. The sequence goes on along the minus strand of NC_056729.1, from coordinate 1,737,361,069 downwards.
CATCGGACACGGATATCCTTCAGAAGGGACTCACGGAAACAGATAGCTGGTGCCAGAGCCATGGCCTGAAGTTAAGCGCCAAACATGTATAGTCATACCCTTCGGGAAAAACAAGGTAACCCCAAGCTATCATATAGGTGGCAATCCACTAAGCACAGAAGAGGTTATCAGGGACCTGGGGACCCAGGTTGACAGTGGCCTTTCTTTTGACACTCACATTGCTAAAGTGGTTAGAAAGACCTTCTACATTGCCCACCTGATCATGAAGGGATTCACATCCAGATCTAGTGAGGTCATTGTTCCCTGTACTCTTCACTTATCAGACCAATGATCGAGTACAATGCCCCATTCGGGATGTATCTCACCCGACATCTGCAGCAATTGGAGAGACCCCAAAGTTCCTCACCAAAAGGATAAAGGGACTCCAAAATCTGTCATATGCTGCCAGATTGAAGAAACTCCAGCTCTATTCAGTCGCTTACCGTCTGCTCAGAGGTGACATGTGCCTGACATACAAGGCCATGTCCAACCCGAAATTAATGGACATGCTCCACCTCAAAAAATCCAAATCCACCAAAACCACTAGAGCAAGCGACTTAAACCTTAGCACGGATATAAATAGGATGTGCTGGAGGGATAGATTTATCACTCAGAGACTCCCTATGCTGTGGAATAAAATCCCGGTCCATGTGAGGCAGAGCACCTTGCTGACTCTGTTCAAGAGAAATCTAGACCTGTGGATGGGAGATCATAGGTTTACCCCGGGAATCATCTCTGTGTCACTGCTGGACAGAGGCACAACAAACTAATGGGCACAGTATTTTTTCATATAAGGGGTGGCGTAAGCCACAAAAATTTGGGCTAGGCTTATAAATGCCTTAGGGCAGATAGCCTAGTATAAACCTATGAACCTATAAACCTATGGTGTGTGATATGTGGTGAGGTGTAACGTGTGGTATGTGGTGTGTGGTATGTGGTGAAGTGTGATGTGTGTTGTACTGCTGATGATCCTGATGTCTGAGTTGTCTGTGTGTGGCTTTTTTACCTTCAGTACCATTATATATGTACAACTCTGTAAAAAGATGAGGAAGAAAGTAACCACAACCGACGAGGGGCTGCTGTAACAAAAATGTATATACTGCTGCTCTCCAATAAAACTTCCAGGCCCATAAACGCTCCAAACAAGTTTATTCAATGAAAACACAAAACTTAAAACGTCGACCTAGGTTTCGTCCGTTGTACGAACTTCATCAGAACACCTCATAATACACCCAAGAATTCTTAAATAATATGCACAAGTATACTTAATGAGCCTGTTATCCAATGAAATGCATAGACAAACATTTTAAAAAACTTAAAGCAGCAATGTAACTGAATATCAGTAAGCATAAGGTTGGTTAAATTAATTTTATCTTTATTATTGGAGGGGTGGGGGGGTTTTCCTCGGGCATTCATACACAATTAATACATAATTTAATTCAGTTACATTGCTGCTTTAAGTTTTTTAAAATGTTTGTCTATGCATTTCATTGGATAACAGGCTCATTAAGTATACTTGTGCATATTATTTAAGAATTCTTGGGTGTATTATGAGGTGTTCTGATGAAGTTCTACAACGGATCAAACCTGTCGACGCTTAAGTTTTGTGTTTTCATTGAATAAACTTGTTTGGAGCGTTTATGGGCCTGGAAGTTTTATTGGAGAGCAGCAGTATATACATTTTTGTTACAGCAGCCCCTCGTCGGTTGTGGTTACTTTCTTCCTCATCTTTTTACAGTGTTTGTGAGTTCCAGTTTCCATATGTACAACTCTCACACAGACTCTCTGTTATGTTGTTTGAATAAGAGATGATCATCAGAAAGCATGAGACAATCATGGTTGGGAGGATGGAGTAATGGTTAAGGTGTTTACCTTTCCAACACAAGGTGCAGGGTTTGATTGTCATATGGGGTAATTGGTTAAGCATAAAATGACTTACAAAGGTATGAGGAGGGAGGTTGGCATGATGGTTAAGGTGTTTACCTTCCTAACACAAGGCACATGGTTTGATTCTCACATGGGGTAAGTGGCTAGGTTTAAAATGGCCGGCAGAGGCAGCTAGCCTAATACCAGTCTATAAACCTTCATAAGATATCCATCTCAATCAGACTGTCTACAGAATGTTTGAAGAAGTGCAAGCCCATGATTTAGACAGGACTGATTTTGGGTGTTGTGGGCTATAACTGTTTTGAGTTGGGCTTGTGTTGAGATGCAGGTGTTAGTTTAGGTAGATCTATTAATGAAGAGAGTGAATGGTGCTTATGTTCTTACGCTGGGATGTAGCGTATACATTGCAGGCTTTACTACAGCTCAGATTATTATTTATTTAACTCAGCACAGGTTACAGAAACCTCGAGTTTAGATTGCTAATGCAGTATGGATTAGGAAGGCTTCCTACAAAGAAAAAGGGTTTTGTGCAGCCGACTGACTATAGAGCAAGTCCAATGGTGTTCCTTCACCCTTAGTATATTTCTACAATACCCTTTCCAATTTACTCACGCTAGTTTTCTTGTACGGTTTCTGCATTATTATTCCACACTCCAGTTTGGGTCAAATATAACTTCCAAACAATTATTTCATTATTTAGAATGTCTTAGACTTTAGAAGTCTTTTTCAATCTATAGTTTTATAGCTACCATTAACAAATGTGTTGCTATGATCAGAAAAAAAAAATCAAAGTTGGATATGGCCATATACTCAGGCCCTTAAATAAATCTGCAGTTTGAGTCACTATATGCTGTAATAAATATAGACCCTTCAATATATGGATTCCAAATCTCATATATCAGCATTTTATTCTCCTGTGCCCAAATGGCTAATATATTCAAATTCTTTTGCAGACATGACCTGTCTGTAACAGATGTAATCAGTTTACCCATTTTTAAGAAAATCTGAATGCAAACAATAGAAAACCTCTGATAAAGCAGATTGATAAAAAAGATACAATCTAAAAGAATATGGGCCTAGGACAGAGCCCTGTGGAACACCATGACTCTAGCCTAAAATTTCTCCTCTCTAATTCCTGTATGGTACTTGTCATACAGCTATCCATTTTATCAATATTACACTACCTAGTTTTTTGAAAGAATTATATTTGCTTTTGTATGTGTTTGAAATTCAAAAGTACAATTCTCAGTGTGAAAATGTTTCAGCTGCAGCTGCTGGGAATTATCATACTGCATGGAAATTTAGTTGAAAATAGAAGCGTTAGATCCAGTGGTTCCAATATATTACTCACTGATAGCAGATTAAGCAAAAATTGCCCCAAATGTGCAGTTTTTAACATTCATCTGTATTGTTGGGGAAGACACCATATAGATATTAACTGTGGTGGTGGTGCTGCGGTAGCGTTGTCACCTGACAGTAAGACGTTGTCCCGTTCAATTCTCAGCTAGAACGTCTTCTGTGTAGAGACATGCGTGAATGGGCGTACGTTCGTTGATGGTTGTGCATCAGGGCTGGCAACTCTGCACGTAAAAATCTACTGCCAATCATTAGCGGACCGGAGTTCCACTGTGGCGACCCCTAACTGGGAAAAGCCGAAAGACAAGTATAAAGAGCTTGACAAAACAACAGCACTTGTAGAGACAAAAAATCAGTAACCGTTGTAAGCCTAGAAAGTATATTCCATTTATTAGACATTATGGGAAAGGGGCTGAGGATAGATGGATGGATTTCTTTATACAAATGCAAGTTCATATAGAGTATTGATACACATTTTACTGAGCTGAAGACTAGAACCAAACATTGTAAATTTAGTGAGTTACCTACATCACTAATAAGACATAAAATAACTTGTGTTATAATAAAAAATGCAGCAAGGCTTTTGAGAGAACAGATCTGATCATTTTGAACAGAGACTATCATTTTAAAAGTTAGAGACATGAGCAGAACAAGTGAAACTTCTAGTATACAGAGAATACTATTAACCTATGAAAATAATATATGTAAGATTAAGTATTATGTGAGTCAAACAATTAGACAAATTGAGAATAAATACAGAATGTTCTGTAAAGGTAGTGAATATGCAAAAAAGAGAGCCATATGAGAATATAATAAGAAGGTCAGACTGATCTCATTATTTTAATTAAATCTTGAAGGGGATGTGGCTGCAAGCATGAAAGCAGGTATTGTCCTGTATTAAAAAAGGGCATTTCATTAAGGTCTGTAAAACCAAAACAAAGTGTGTTCAAAAGAATTTGCATGGTGTTGAAGAGAAACATAAAAAACAGAGGACACCTGAGGTGGCATTGACATTGCTAGGGGAAATGTGTCCAGGGCATTAGGGAACTTCTCTACTATTTTTCTGGTGCAGCTTCACTTCTGGTCTTGATGTGGAGCTGATTAGAAACGGCTGAATGGAAGGGAGATTGTTTATTGTGGTGAAAACGAAGGAAAGTGCAGTTTTGTTTTGTAATTCAAAAGTGAAATTGATGAATGTGCAAATAAAATAGTGGAGCTATATGAGGAGAATGCTGGAGATGTAATGGATGTTACTGGGCTATTGACCTGAAGATCTTTAAAAGCCTAGCAGTGTGTGCCCAGTATAATACTAGAGAAACCCAATATAAAGGATCTTGCCTAAACTTAAGATCTTAGTTAGCAATGACTGCCCATATCTAGGAGGGTCATAGGTGAAATCCCCAGCAGGAATTTACAGTTTCCCATCCAGTCATCAAGGCTACGCTTAAACAGGGTCATAGAGGTGCTTTGTTTGATGTGAACTGATAGCCTATTCCAGAGGAGTGGCAATCTCTGAGAGACATGTCTGTCTCTCCAGCAGGTCCTATTTATGCTGCAGGTTAACTTCCTTAGAGCGGGTGACCGTTGTCCCATTTGATTTGCAGATGTGTAGCATTTCCATTAGGTTTGGATCTGAGATTACTCTGTAGGCCAGGCACAAGTCTCCTCTAAATAGTCTGTATGCTACTGAGTACAGTGACAGTGACTTCAGTCTGTCAATGTATGACAATTGGGCAACATTTAGCTGTTTCACAGAATGCTTCATTGCAAGGAAGTATTTTCTGTAACAGAATTAGCACAAGGAGGATTGCAGAATAGGTTCATAGGTTCATAGGTTCATACTAGGCTATCTGCCCTAGGGCATTTAAAAGCCTAGCCAGAGTGTGTTTGTCTTTCGCCACCCATTTTAAATGAATTTTGCTATGCCCTTTTTCGAGGTTAGTATACTGTGCCTCTGTCTAACAGTGACAAAGAAGTGATACCCGGGGTAAACCTACGATCTCCCATCCACCTCTTGAAGAGAGTCAATGAGGGACTCTGCCTAACCTGGACTGGGATTTTATTCCAAAGTGAAGGAAGCCTCTGGGTTATGAATCTGTCCCTCCAGCATGTCCTATTTATTTCAGTGCTGAGGTTCAAGTCTCTCGAGCACGTAGCTCGATGGGATTTGGATTTTCTGAGGTGCAGCATATCCATTAATTCCAGGTTGGACATGGCTTCATACGTCAGGCACAGATCGCCTCTGAGCAGGCGGTATGCCACTGAGTAGAGCTGGAGTTTCTTTAACCAGGCAGCATATGGCATCTGCTTGAGCCCTTTGATCCTCTTGGTGAGGTACTTTTACAGTCTTTCCAGTTGCTGCAGGTGTCTGGTAAGGTATATCCCCAAAGAGGCATTGTACTCAATTATGGGCTTGATGAGGGATGAGTAAAGAGGCACGATGACCTCCCCTGATCTAGATGTGAATCCCTTAATAATTAGGTGGGCTATATAAAATGTTTTTCTAACCACTTTGGCCATGTGGTTGTCAAAAGAGAGATTGCTATCAACTTGGGTCCCCAGGTCCCTAATTACTTCTTCCATACTTAATGGATTACCGCCTATGTGGTAATTTGTGGGCACTTTGTTTTTGCCAAAGGGGATGACTATACACTTTTTGGCGTTTAGCTTGAGGCCATGGCTCTGGTACCAGTTGTCTGTTTCTATGAGGCCCTTTTGTAGGATGCTTGTGTCGGCTGGAGAGTTGATTATGGTGCCCAGTTTGCAGTCATCTGCGAACTTGGTCAGCCACAGTCCTTCCGTGTTGGCCTGTACCTTCCTAGAAATATATACCGAACAAGAGAGGTCCCAGGACTGAGCCTTGTGGGATGCCACTTGTAACTGGTTTGGAGTCTGACATGGCTCCAGCAATTCTACACATGTGGGTTCTGTCCTTGAGCCAGTTTTCAACCCATCTAGTGACATAGGGGTTTATATTTAAGCTGGTGAGCTTATCTATAATGCCCGAGTGGGGTATTGCATTGAAGGCTTTTGCGAGGTCCAGGTAGGCTGTGTGGATGATGAATTAATAGATATTGATGGAGAAAGAGCCAGGAGAAGAGGTTGAAACTTCACAGAGAGAGTTGTCAGACCAGTATATGGGGATAATGTGGATGAAGGACAGATGATGGCCATGAATGGGTCCAGAGACAAAGATGAATCATTAAGCAAAAACAGACCATTTCTAGAGGTAGTTGCTGCTCAAAAGATGTAAGATGCATATAATGTAAGATATTTTTAAAACAAGAAAAAGAGACATACAGTATGATTAGAAATAAAACTGAAGCTGTTTCTGAATGTTTTTGTATGTGGTACAACTTAATTATACCATCAGGATTTTCTGTTGATGGTGCTAGGTCATATATTGATTTGGCAAAGAGGCCTTCAATGATGTGGCATTTCAGTCAGATTTGCTGTTGTAGAACATTTTGAACAATTGCAAACAAAAAAGAGACAATTACCCATAGAGTAACTATATTTTGTAGGGCAGGAACTGAGTTAAAAAGCACACATTACAGTAAAAATCAGAACTGATGATATCAAGCATGATAATATACAAATGTTTTAGTAAATATTGTGATAAAGTTGAAAATATTAAAAGGACTAAAAATACAAAACATGTATGGGATGGGGAAGGGAGATGGATATGAGACTGATTATGAAAGAAACATAATTCCTTACTTGTCTGGTGTAATTTTTGTTTGAGAGTTGCAGGGATACATAGAAGTATTAAGGACAACCAAAATCTTATTACATCTGTAGAAGTACCATGCATTTGATTCAAGACTGTAAAAAAGTTCACTGTAATCTTGTCTTTTGGCTTTTCCTGGTTAGGGGCCGCCACAGCAGAACTCCGGTCCGCTAATGATTGGCAGTCGATTTTCAGGAACGCCGAGGTGCCAGCTCAATGTCCAACCTTCAATGAAGGCACGCCCATTTACACACGTCTTTCGAATGCCACCCAACTGCGGGGAGGACATGCAGACTCCACACAGGAGGCACTCCCCACACTCCAGCCGAGAATCGAACGGGAGAACCTCTAGCTGTGAGGCAACAATGCTACCGCTGCACCACTGGAAACTGGGCATAGAATGGATAAATCAAAATGGAATGTAGATTGTATAGAAGAGAAGAGTACTTTTGTTTAATTGTGCAGATACAAAAAATAGTTTGAAAACAAAGTGTTTAAAATGAAAAACAATAGTAACGGAAGAGGAACCAGTAAGAGTGAATGAAAATGTAAGTGAAACTGAAAGTAATTTAGTGCTAAATAGTGTTCAAGAAGAGAATATTCAAATTGGTTTCCAAGAATTTGAAGTTTAAAACCCCAAAGATGTTTGTTTAATTATTAAATGATCATGATAAGGGAAAGAAGAGAAGCTGGTCAAATCAGGAAGAACATTTTTGTTTATCAGAGGGTGAAGGTAAAAACTTTCATTTCAAGTGTTAAAAATAAAAAGGAACGATGTTAGATTAGTGCCAATAAATGTGAATATTTCTGGAATAAATTTAAGAAGGATAAAAATATTGGAATGGTCTGTGACTCTGTGTGTTGATTTTTATCTGTTTGCAAAATACTCCATTTGTTGCAGCCATGGACAGAAAGCAAATATAAACATTGTAAAGGAATAAAATCATGTAGAATTTTAGAAGTCATCAGTGTTCTGGGGAGGTATATCTTTCCAAACAAAAAGTAAAACTTCTAGATGTGCATATTATTTAAGCAGAAAGAGTGACTAAAGTGGCTATTAGATGGGAAAATTATATATTTTGATTAACATTAATATATGCTTATACCAACATGAGGGAAATAGGGGAGCTAATGTGAGAATTATAAGAATGGAGATTTTAATTTTCAGTTCTGTTGTTCAGTTGTCCATTATTCCCTGCATAAAGGACAAAGGCCACTCATAATGCCAGTGGTGGCTGGTGACTTCATATCAAAGGGGGAGCTGCAGGAGGCAGCTGAATGGGTGGGGCCAACTAAAGGGGTGTGTCCAGCTAGAAAGGGGTGGAGCTATGCTAAAAAATGCAAAAACTGGGACTTTAATTAAATACGCTGCCCTGTGTACCAAGCCATCATTATGAGAGTCAAATCAAGACAAAATGAAGTGTAAAAGAAACAAATATTTCAAGGCATTGGCTACACGACAGCTTACTTAATATCTAGATGGAAACAAAAAGGTTGTGAGGCATGAAAAAATAAATTACTTTTTAAATACATTACTGGAATGCCAGTCAAAATCAAGCATAAAAAACAAGCAGCACTCAACTCAAACCACTTCTCCTTGCACTGCAGTTGTAATTATAATTTATATTCAGCTTTATAAAAGTACCAAGTAACATGCTGAAAGTAGCAATCTCTGTGATACCCCTACTTGTAAAAATGTTTCTTATCTAAAAAAGACCTGCTGCTTAGCAACAACTATCTACTTGTTTCATGGGGAAAACATGATCAAAGTAAAAAAAATGAATAAGAAACAAGCTCAAGATAAATTGCTTAAAGGATTACTGCACAGGTTATGGACCACACATGCGTGATTGGCATTCTGTTTAGTTTACAGGTAAAGCCTGCAAAGATGACTGCAAGTCTCCAACAAATGTAATGAGGTTCTGAAAATACTGTAATCCTGTCCTTTATTACAAATACTGTCATATGCATTTCAATACCTAAAGCTTATACTGTATCTAGTTATGTAAATATTCTCTGCATGGCAACAACAAAATGGCTTTCAATTTTGTTAACTCTTTAACACTATGCTTATTAAAGCTTACTTGCATCTTACAGTCTCAGACATGCTTACCTGATGGTCATTAAAGCATTGCTACTTAACAACAGACCAACAGGCACTGCAATAACATGCATTTTCTGAATAAGAAGAAGCATAAATCAACAGTATAAAAATATGACAGAAAACCAGAACATTCTGCAAAATCAAGGACAGATGAAAACCCACTGTAGTACTTGTGCCTACCTTGGATGGAGGGATAATCTGCACACTTACTCTGCACACTTGTCCTGCTTGGACACATCCAGAGTCACTACATCGGGGAGTGGGGTACAAGTATGTCACAATTTGAAATGTCTCTGGTTGACGGTGATGGCCCTGACACACTTGTTATACCTCTCAACCTCACAGTAAGAAATCTGTACAAAATCATAAATAGAAGTGGGACAAAGGCCCAAAATAAGGACAATTTTAAATATTGCTCTTATAAACTTAGAAATATAATAGAATAGTAGGTCTTGCATTAGTATGACTTTTCTGAAGGGTATGAAGTCTGAAACTCAAATGCCTGTTATTATTTTCTAACTTCAACCTTTGATGATTTGCCACTAATTTGCCAGAAAACCACAATTTTATGAAAAACGGACCAAAAAATGTGATGCAAAAATATAAAATAGCTACACAAAACAGCTGGGAACCTGTCAAAGAAGGGACACTTTTTTAATATTAGTACTGCTAACTTGAGCAGCTGACAGAATAAGACTCTACATGAATTTCTGAAATTAAAAGTAATCTTTAACTCTGATCATTACAATTACTTATTAATTGTAAACCCTCCACAATTGCTTCCAAATTTGCCATTTTGCAGAGGGATTATTGGGGGGACAGCAACACTTTGAGCTAAAATCAGGGACAGCTGATTGGTTTGGATATACCCAATTCTATAAAGTAATTTATTTGCACACACCTCTCAACCTCTTAACGCAGGAAATCTGGACAAGCCAAATATATTGGGGGAACATACAAACAGTACTAAAAATTGCTCTTGTATAAACATAGACAGTTGACAGAATAACAGATCTTGCTGTAGCATGCATTTTTTGAAGGGTATGAAGTCTGAAACTCAGTCTGTCATTATTTATTGACTTCCTTTCTAAATGATTTGCCAGAAAACCACAAACTCTATGATGAACAAACCAAAAATAAGAAGCAAAAATCTATACATTCTGCAAACATCTGGACAGTTGAGAGGTGTAGTTCAGCCAGGGCTGTCTTTGAGTTTGGTCAAATGGGGTATCTCCCCTGCAGCCATATGTCTCATTATTTGGCTATTTCACCCCATTTATCATAAACACTGTACTGTGCATACTGCTTTACTTCTATGATTATTTGAATTTCATTTAAAAGTTTTATTTTACATTTTACAGCACAAACACTAATAGACATCTGCTAAATAAAGCAATGCAGTCCCACAATAAAACTAGACTTATCATTAAAACTTATCTGCCTTTGAAACTCACATTCACTGAAACAGCATTGAAACCCACATTCAAAGAAAATACATCTAGCCAGAGGAAGATAAAAAATAACTTTGGGCTGTTTTCAAATCATAGGCCCCTTGCACAGGAAACATACATGTGTTCTATGATACACCTTCCTGATTGTATTCAATTATATTCCTTGTATAATAGTGTACAGTTGGTAGAGGGTGTTTTTAAATGTATTGTTTTGAATATTTTTCCAGTAAACAATGAAACAAAATGCATTCACCAATAATGACAAAACTGCCCAATTCAGAACATTTCCATCATAAAAGTCTACTCAGACTTCTACAATCCACCAGTATCAGTAAATATGCACAATCTCTGCAGAAGTAAAAGTCATCTAAAAAATTCCACATTAAAGAGATCTGTAACTAATGAAGATGTTGCTGCTAGCAAACAACTTTATATTTCATTGTTTCACCTACAAATAAAGTGCCTGTTGCCCTTGAGGAATAAATTGCCTATGTTACATTAAACAATGATAACCTAGTAATATTGCAACAGGGAATGGATGGCAAACTGATAACAGGTTCATAGTTACTAGGTATCTCTGCCAAAGATGACATTCTCAGGACTGCAACATCCACCCCCTTTAAAAGTACAACACAGTACAGTATCAGTAATGTATCTGCATACTGTGTGAGTAGAACACATAACTTTCTGCATCAAAAGCAAGTACACTTCCTGTTGTGCTATCAACAATGCAGGCAGACTCAGCATAAGCAACACTAAATTTCTCTTTCCCTGAAGCTCTCAGCTCCTTGTAAAATCCACTCAACACTCAAATGTATCTCTCAACTTTGTAGCACAAGAAATCTGGAAAAAGCCAAAGCCCAAAAACCAGAGACATATTTTAAACATTGTTTGTATAATCTTGGAAAGTTGCTAGAATAAAATCTGTGTTACCACCATGCATTTCACTTCAAAGCCTTGGCCCCTGGACCCTGTGCACTACAATCAGAGCAACATACCACTATGCCAAATCAAGTGTTTCTTGAAACATGGAAAGACTGAAACTTAAATGGCTATCATTTAATGAATTCAGATCTCACCATAGCTCTCAACCTCTTAGCAAAAAAAAAAAAAAAAATGGACAAAGCCAATAATGGGGAATACAGCCCCCAAACATATTCAGTGAATTCAGTTCTTACCATAGCTCTCAACCTCTTAGCACAAAAAACCTGGACAAAGCCAATAATGGGAGAATACAGCTCAAAAATAGGGATAAATTTCAAATATTGATCTTATAAACTTAGACAATATATGGAATAAATGTTTTGTGTTATCATGTACTTTCTAAAGAATATGAAGTCTAAATTCAAATGCCTGTCATAACTGTAAAAAAGAAAATGTTATTAACTATTTGCATTGCATTGATAGTAAGCAACCCATTTTTAGTGGAGACCCAAGGAGAAAGAGCCCCAGCAAGCATAAGCAAAGATAAACATACAGGACAAAAATCTTAAAAATAATGCAAATATGAAATTAATTATAATGAGAAAAGCAAAAGAAAAAATTATGAACATTAAGGGTTGCACTGACAGCAGTGGTCTAAATTTGCTACATATAAAAGTAAAACAAAAGGATAGTAGTTGTTCAGTAGAAAGAAAATGTACAGACATTGATAGGAAGTGGGGAAAAAAATAAATAGTGTGGAGAATGGGAGGTGGGAGAGAAAGGAGGGTGCTTTAGTTGGGGTATAGCAGTAGAGCTGATGGTTTAGGAGGTCAGCTTAAGCAGACATTACTAACAGAGAAAGAAAGGAGATGCAATAGGTTATACAGTAGGACAGCCTAAGACTACATGTGGTCAAGACAATGGCATAATTTCAAGTTAATAGGTGGGATTTAAGCTTCTTTTTAAAACAGGGAAAGGAAAGGTAGAATCTAATATGGGGACAAAGTTTGTTTCAATTTAGTGAGACAGAGTGTTTGTAAACTAGTTTTCCAATATTCCTTTGGGGTTTATAAACTGAGACAAGATGCTGATTATCACTCCAGAGAGGCTGGGTGGGGGGGAGAGAGTAACATGGGAGGCAAGAGTAGGGCAGACAGAGGGGTTATTGAGTATGGAAAAGGTAGTGTGGAGTTGCAATTGTAGGAGAAGGTGTGGAAATTCCAGCCACTGAAGTTTGCTTAGTGTGAGAGAGTGATGTGATGAGAGTGGTTGGTTTAGAATAAATCTGGCAATTTTGTTGTATGTTTATTCCACTTTCTGCACTGAGGTAGTTTGGATATTAGTAAGGATGGGGGAAGAATATAGAAGACTAGGTAAGAGAAATGCCTGTACAAGAGTGCATTTGGTGGCAGTAGTGAGGAATTGTTTGTTCCTATAAAGTAGTCCAAGTTTTTGTTGTTGATTTTTGGATGGCCTGTTGTATGTGCAAGTCAAATTTTAGTCAGTCATCAATTATTACCCCAAGGAGTTTGGTGTGTGAGGCAGGGGAGATAGTGGTGCCATCTAGGGAGAGAGAGAAAAGTTGGATTTAAGGTGAGAGAGTGTCTGAGGTAGTTTATGAGGAATAGACCAAAATCGTGAGTCAAAAATCTGGTTCAATAATGCAGAAACATTATTCACCAAACTAAAAATCAATTAAAAATAACACCTACGTATAATCAGTACCTATATACCCCCAGGCAATAACATTAATACACTAGAATTTATTTTAGACTGGGCATCTCAACAACTCCACCAAGAAGCTATCATACTTGGATACTTACATATCGACTGGTTCTGCTGTGACTCACTCTATCCTACCAACCATCAACCTACATGGCTTCACTGAATTAATCAAAACTACAACTGAATACATAAAACATCTAAAAAGGAGTCCGCCCTAGACTGCATCTTCACTAACCAGCCAACTCAGACCTACTTCCCTGGTTCCCTTCCAGGAAACCCTCAGTGATCACCTCCCCACCTTTATAAAAAGACACCAAACAAACCCAATAAAATCCACCATTCTCCAATAAATTCAGTAGACAAAGAATTTCAAATCCCAAGATTTCATAGCTGCACTAAATCAATGTAACTGGAGACCGCTCTCATTTCTCCCCCTGGCCTGAATAGTGCTGTAGACTACTTCAACAACACTTTCCTTAGCATTCTAAATCACCTTGCCCCTATCAGAACTGTTAGAACTAAATTTAACTATGTCCCATGGCTTACCAAAGACATCCAACTACTTCTAAAATGAAGGCATAAAGCATGGCACTTTTGGTGTCACAATAAAACACAAACCAATAGACAGGCATGCCTGGAACTAAGAAACAAAGCCAAACAACAAATTAGGACAGATAAAAAGAATTACTATATGGACATCCAATCTAAACCTAAAACAAACCCACAATAGTATGAGCTAGTAGTAATTGACTATAGTGGGTGTGATTTGTTAGTTCAGTTCATGGTAGGGTACTAGCATTGAAGCATGCCTTTTAGTACTGGGTACTTATCAGGGTAGTATATTAGAGTATGTGCTAGTAGTAGCTGAGGATAGTGGGGGTGATGGAGTTTAGTCCATGGTAGGGTGGTAATGCTGAAGCATGCCTTTAAAACTGGATACTTATCAGGGTAGTATATTAGAGTATGTGCTAGTAGTAATTGACTATAGTGAGTGTGATGTGGGAGTTCAGTCCATGGTAGGGTACTAGCATTGAAGCATGACTTTCATGCTGGGTACTTCTCAGGGTACTATATTAGAGTATGTGCTAGTAGTAACTGACTATAGTGGGGTGATGTGTAAGTTTAATTCATGGTAGGGTGGTAGTATTGAAACATGGCTTTCATGCTGGGTACTTATCAGGGTACTATATTAGAGTATGTGCTAGTAGTAACTGACTATGGTGGGGATGATGTGGGAGTTCAGTCCATGGTAGGGTGGTAGTACTGAAGCATGCCTTTTAGTGCTGGGTACTTATCAGGGTAGTATATGACAGTATAAGCTAGTACCAGCTGACTACAGTGGTCTTGATGTGGGAGTTCAGTCTATGGTAGGGTGGTAGTGTTGAGTCCAATTTAGTTGTTTAAGGACAGAGCAGTGATAAGTTCTAATGGGGCAATTTGCAACAAAGTGCAATATTTTATTGTAGCATTGTTCCATGCTTTGTTTTTGTGGACATTTGTAGGTTAGTAACAAGTGGAGTAGGCATGAGGGAGGCTTGTTCTATGGTTTCTCTAGTTCTGTCTGTGGAAGTATAGGTCAAATTTCAAGTTGTCTTCAATTGTGACTTCTAAGAATTTGGTGACACAGGCATATTAAAATATAGTGTTATTTAATGAAGCAATTTTGAGAAGCATTTTGCTTTGGGTGAATGTTTTATGGGTAAAAAGTACTGGTTTCTTTTTTTGGGGGGGTGTTAAGTAGGAATTGTGAGTTGTCTAGCCAGTATTCTTTGGAAATAAATGGTCCTTGAGTAATTTCTTGATCTTTCTGTAGGTCAGAGGCAGTTTAGATGAGTGCAGAGTCATCTGCATATTGCAGAAGAGTGGCAATGTTGGAAGCAGTTTGTAGATCATTTATAAATATGTTACACAGGAGGGATCCAATTGTGGATCCTTGTGGCACCCCTACAGTAATGGGTAGAAATGACGCGTATTCTACTGTCATTTAATTGCTTGGAATCTACCTGTTAAGTAGGTGTCAAAACCAGTAGAGGAAGGACTGAGACAGACACGGGGGGGGGGTTAGTAATAGTTTGTGGTGAGATATGGTGTTGAATGCTTTGGACAGGTCTAGGACTAAGGATGATATTAGGTTTCCGATACTTCTATTTTTATTAATGGCATCTGCAAAGTGAAGTAGGGCAGTAGTGGTGGTATGGTTGGCATGAAAACCATGTGTGAGAGACATAAGACTGCTTATGAAAAGGTACAAAATTAATTGACAATGGATCATTATCATCATCTTTCAGCTGCTTCCGTTAAGGGTTGCCACAGTGGATCATCTGTTTTCATTTCTTCCTGTCCTCTGCATATTGCTCTGTTACACCAACCACCTGCATGTCCTCTCTCACCACATCCCTAAACTTTATCTTAGGCCTTTCTCTTTTCCTGTTACCTGGTAGCTTCATCCTTGGCATCTTTTTCCCAATATACTCAGCATCCATCCTCAGCACATGTCCAAACCAACGTAATCTTGCCTCTCTGGCTTTGTCTCCAAACCTTCCAACCTGGGCTGACCCTCTTATATACTTATTCCTAATCCTGTCCACCCTCCTCACACCCAGTGCAAATCTTAACATCTTTAACTCTGCCACATCCAGCTTTAACTCCTGCCTTTTTTTCAATGCCACTGTCTCCAACCCATATAACATACCTGGTCTCACTACCCTCTTGTAGACCTTCCCTTTCACTCTTACTGGTACTTGTCTGTCACAAATCACTCCTGACACTCTTCTCCACCCACTCCATCCTGCCTGTACTCTCTTCTTCACCTCTCTTCCACTCTCACCATTACTCTGAACTATTGATCCCAAGTATTTAAACTCATCCACCTTTGCCACCTCTACTCCTTGCATCTTCACCATTCCTCTATCCTCCCTCTCATTCACAATAATTGACAATGGATAAATTCTAATACTTTAGATAATAGTGACATGATGGCTATAGTTCTGAAGTTGATGTAGTCAGCAGATGGTCCTCCTTTATCAAGAGGAATAATGTATGCCTGTCCCAAATGGCTGGGACCTGAGATTCCAGGATAGATCTGTTTACAAGTGTATATATTGGATATGACAGAGCTTCATCGGGAATTTTTAGGAATTCAGGTGGAAGGTTGTCCACAGCACAGCTTGTAGTTTTTAGTTTTAGGAGATATTTTCTTATGTAGATGTAGGAACAGGTTTGAGTGAGAAATGTGCTTCCATGGGTTTTATTGGTGGGGGATGGATGGATACTGGGGTTGTAATTAGATGTGAAAGCATGTAGTTTAGTTACTTTGTTACAGACGTTTCTAAGGTTAATGTTTATAAAGTTTTAAACTTGTTTTACCAAGTTGTGGGAGTGATGTGCGACCTTATTAATGGTTCTGTGGCCCATTATGGGACAGGCTGTTGTGAATGTGTCCACTTCATTGCAGACTAGTAGGGATAGCTGAAATATGCAATGCCACTTGGTTTTAAATTTATTCTTTGTGACTAATTTCTGGGATGGATTACTTACTTTTATATACATTTGTTTGAAAAGATGGATGTGAGAAAGGTTGTGGGTTATACTGAATGAAATATGGAAGTAACTGCCGTTGACAGTAATGGACTAAGCATCTGGCATAAGACTGGTGTTGAGGTGTACGATAGTTTGTTATGTGTGCAAGAAAGAGGAGGGGCATGAACTGTCGTACTTTGATCAGCCTGATAATTATTTTGTGAGTGTTCTTTTATTGAAAATGTAAACAGGATACCTTTTGAGGGATGGAAAGGGTTTGACTGGTTGTTGGTTGGGTGAAGTGGTAGGAGTTGTCAAGTTACAATGTAGAAGGAATCCAGCTAAAATACAGGAAAAAAAGGTAGGAAGTGGTTAGTGGCTGTGAGAAGGAGAGGCAGAATTATGGATTGTAAACTACTTTGTGAATGGTGGTAATGTGATGAGTGGAGTATAGAAGATATGCGGGTGAGTGGGGATTGGGGATTCAGCAGGGGAGTGTAGTGAGCTGTAGCATATCATCAAGAGACATACAGACTTCATCACAAGGTATCTCAACCACTTAGCCCACAGGGCAAACCACCACACAGCACAATACCTTCTTCATAGGAGACTATATTGATACACACATATGTCCCACTTACCAGGCTGAGAAAGGTGAGCATCACAGCCAGATGCATGTCAAGGACCAAAATCAGCCAGATCATGGACGCACTCAAGTCTCTGCACTACAAAACAATTATGGATCTGTTATGGTCCATGTGGATGTAAATAATGTGAGCTACATCCCTGAAGACACTGGGACTTTAACATATGAAATGGATTTTGATTAATTTGTGATTTAAAAATTTTCACATCTCTGATATTCTTTGGGTTTTATTTATTCTTTTCAATAACCACTGAAAAAACTTCTGGCACCACTTTTCAAATTTATTTCCCATCCCTTGTCTGAGATATTACAATGCTAATTAACGGATCAATCTCCCTGCATATGTGGGGGTTATGAATTGATTTTTGTTTCTTACCTAAATCAGTGCTGAAAGGATTCTCCATATGTGAAATATGAGATGCAGCCCTAGACTACAGAATCCACCTCATGCATTCTTAGCAATAAATGAGATGAAACTATTCCACCTGCAGTTATCAAATATGCAGCACCTTCCAGAAGGTACACCAAGTAAACAATGGCAACCTTCAAACACTGGGCACCACGCAGTTTGGGTTCATGAAGGGCCAATCTTTTCTCCTGAACCTGATTGACTTCTTCGAATCAGTCTCCGGAGCCGTGGACAAGGGTAAGGTAGTCCACACAGCCTATGTGGACCTCTCCAAGGCCTTCAGCACCATCCCACAATCTGGAATCATAGATAAACTTACTAACCTGGGCATTAATCCCTATGTCACTCGATGGGTTGCCAACTGGCTTACTGACAGAACCCACACTATAAAAGTAGCCGACTCCAAATCCAGCTCCAGACAAGTGACAAGTGGAGTACTTCAGGGTTCAACCCTGGGGCCACTATTGTTTGGCATCTACTTCTCTGAAGTACAGGCCAACATTAAGGGTCTCTGCCTAACAAAGTTTGCAGTCATCTGCAAACTGGGATGCATTATTGAATCCCCAGATGATGTGAATATTCTACAAAAGGGCCTTACAGAAACAGATGCTTGGTGCCAGAACCATGGGCTCAAACTCAATGCCAAGAAATTTATAGTTATCCCCTTTGGGAAAAAACATATACCCGTGAATTACCACATATGTGGCAGTACACTAAACACCGAAAGTGTGATAAGAGACTTAGGGACACAGGTGAACAGTGGTCTCACCTTCGATAACCACATCGCCACAACAGTCAGGAAATCCTTCTATGTGGCACACCTTATTACTAAGGGTTTGTCATCCAGAAAAAAGGAGGTCATTGTCCCACTGTACTCATTCCTCATTAGACTCATTATAGAATACAACCCCTCATTTGGTATGTACCACTCAAGACATCTGTAACAACTGAAAAGGCCGCAGAAATACCTCACTCAAAGAATCACAGGCGTAAAGCAAATGCCCTATGCTGACCGTATAAAAAAACTCCACCTATACTCTGTCACATATCGTCTACTCAGAGGCGATCTCCGCTTAACATACAAGGTCATGTCAAACCCAGAGCTATTGGACATGCTACACTTAAAGAAATCCCAATCCCTCAGAGACACATGCTCCAGGGATCTACACCTTGTTATCACAATGAACAAAACATGCTGGAGGGATAGGTTCCTGACCCAGAGACTCCCCAGACTCTGGAATAGACTGCCCATACATGTCAAGCAGAGCACCTCTTCAAAAGGAACCTTGATGATTAGATGGGAGATGAGAAATTCACCCCAGGGATCACATCAGTCACTCTGCTAGACAGGGGTCCAGGGAAGTAAATACTGTGGGAAGAAATTTGCCATGGAATTGTTATGGCTAGGCTTGTAAAGGCCCTAGGGCTGATAGCCTAGTACCAACCTATGAACCAATTACCCTAAAGCATCTCTGCCTTTCCATTGTACTCTTCAGATGGGAGAGAGATGCAAGCTAGTCCTGCATCCATCTCTGCTAATGAAAATCAAGAATCACTATTTCCTTTGTGACTTTGTCCGAGGTATCTCTCATACAGTTCATCAATCAACTGGGTAACTCAGAATCTCACTCCACTCTCATCTGACATACAGAGGTATCATATTCTATCACATTGGGAAGGCATGCATCAGGTTTCTGGAAATGACACTTTCTCTTTTAGTCAGGATTTTGATTCAGGACAATCACTGATCAATGGGCAGGATAGAATCTACATTGCTCGTTTTGAATCAGAGGCTCAACTATTGGATTTGGTTGCCTTTCCAGCAGCCTGACAGAGGCTTTCCCAAGAAGGCTGAAGAACAAGAGCCCTCTGAATGTTTAGCATACTATTATACTTCTTTTATTTGGAAATGAGGACAACAACCTCAGTTTGTCAATCTAGAGGCACTATCTCAACTTCCATAAAACAATAAAAAGGTGCACTAATCATTACAACACCCAAAACATTGTCCACTTCTTTTACCATTTCCAATTGAATCTTATGTATGCCCCCAATAAGTGCCATTATCTCTAAATGTAGAGCTGTGTACTTGATATGGGTTCCCTAATCTACTAAAGCTTATCCAATCACAGTAGCAGCTGGCAATGATTCATTATTTAAAGGTATATGCCCTAATCTACTAAAACTTATCCAATCACAGTAGCAGCTGGGAATGATTCATTATTTAGAGGTATATGCCCTAATCTACTAAAATGTATCCAATCACAGCAGCAAAAACTGGCAATGATTCATTATTTAAAGGTATACGCCATAATCTACTAAAACTTATCCAAACCCAGCAGCAACAACTGGCAATGATTCATTATTTAATAGTATACTCCCTAATCTACTAAAATTTATCCAATTACAGCAGCAAACACTAGCAATGATTCATCACTTAAAGGTATATGTAACACATTCAAGAGTACCACAAAATACTCCTGGCACCTGACGATGTCCCCAGTCAGATTGCGTTTTTCCATCATTTGCATGGATGAGAAAATTTTGAATAATTTGTCAGCTATTTCATTCTATGTTGCTGGATGTTTCCAATACTTCCTTAAGGGCCCCAAAAGTCATTCTCCATGGTCTTCCAAATTCCTCCCACACCCAAGATATCCCTTTTTGAAACTGTTACAGCTGTCTTTCTGCTTTGTTGGAACCTTTCAGTAAAATTTAGATATCCCCTATTAACATTGCAAGTAAGGCCTCTTTCTTTAACTCACAGTTACCTTCATTTCCGATGCCCCCCAACAAACCCAAGTGCTACCACCATGATAAAAATACATTATCTTTTGATTAAAGCTTTTTGCAATCAACTCAAGTTTTGAGTCTATATAGAATACTCATGAAATTATAGCTAGGTCAGCTGACAATCTAGGCAGTCTTCAGACTAGTGCCAACTCACCTTAAAGTTGAACAAAAAATAAAAAAAGGTAGCGTAAACAAAAACAATGAATGCCAGCAAACAGCTTATTACAGCTCCTCTCTACAGTTACTGACATGTTTGTGTCTTTCGGCTTTTCCCGGTTAGGGGTCGCCACAGCGGAACTCTGGTCGGCTAATGATTGGCAGTAGATTTTTACGTACTGGCTTGCCGGGCCTAATGCACAACCTTCAACAAAGGAACGCCCATTCACGCATGTCGCTACACAGAAGACGCTGTAACTGAGAATAGAACGAGCAATGTGTAACTGTGAGGTGAGAACGCTAATAAATGTATTAATTTAAAGAGTCACATTATCCGCAGCAACTTTTTAAATGAATCCCTTACTCTTCACGCATGCCAATTGACAACTGGCGATCATTGCTCAGGAGCTTGTGTCAGGGAAAGCCACACCTTCACCTTGTCTTACTTTCAACTCTTCAGTAACTGCACATCCCTGCTTCCCCAGGTTCATAGGTAAGTACAAGATCAGGGGTGCTAGACGCTGCTGTAGGCTGCAGGGGGAAGACAAAAGGGGACTTAGGAATCTAATAGGACAGTTTTTTTTAACTGTCTACTACCATAACAGAAGCATATCCGTGACACAGAATGTATGTAGTGAAAACATGATTTTCATTTGGAATAACTTCACAGAAATTTCAATGAGAATTACAAATTAAGCTAATGTTTCACCTGCATGGTATCTGATCCAGTAGCCATATACTCAAAACTTAGAGAAAAAAGGCAGTAGTACAATAACACACTTACTGTTGCTGCACATAGAGCAACCACCACAAAAGAGGGAGTGGGAATCTGTTAAACAGTTCAGTCAGACAGGTTCTCACTGCTCTTTTGTAGTGACCATGGATTACTTATTGTTAATACTCTAGTGTGTGACTAGAGCTTAACAGTAGTAAGAGGTACTTAACAAAAGCTTGTTAAGAACCTTTCCAGTGTCAGAATGGTGCTTAACAAGCATGCTTTTCCCCAGATTTGGAGAATAATCACAGTGATTCATATACTACAATTCATTATCTTTCAAAAATAAGGCATGAAATGCACCATAGAACATCTAGATCCTGACAGCATCCATGGATCAGGCTGGGCTAGAGAAGCTGAGATGGACATAAGCTTATTGAGGGTCCTGTCCAGGACTTATCTGTTCTACAACTGGCCCTGCTCAAAGGTGTGCACAGAGGTGTGCACAGAGGGTTGCTATAGCTTGTGTCTTTGGGTGGTGGGGGGTGGGAACAGTGAGATTATTATTTCATAAATCCTTTGCACAATCAAACCTCAGAGGTGTGCATAGAGGGTTGCTATAGCTTGTATTTTTGGGTGGTGGGGATGGGAACAGTGAGATTACTATTTCCTACATCCTCCACACAATCAAACCTCAGAGGTGTGCACAGAGGGTTGCTATAGCTTGTGTTTTTGGGTGGTGGGGGATGGGAACAGTGAGATTATTATTTCCTACATCCTCTACACACTCAAACCTCATAGGTGTGCACAGAGGGTTGCTATAGCTTGTATTTTTGGGTGGTGGGGATGGGAACAGTGAGATTATTATTTCCTACATCCTCTACACACTCAAACCTCAGAGGTGTGCACAGATGGTTACTATAGCTTGTGTTTTTGGGTGGTGGGGGATGGAAAGAGTGAGATTATTATTTCATAAATCCTCTGCACAATCAAACCTCAGAAGTGCACACAAAGGATTGCTATAGATTGGGTTTGTGGGTGGTGAGGTATGGGAACAGTGAAATTATTATTTCTTACATCATTTACACAATAAAACCTCAGAGGTGTGCACAGAATGCCATGATAACTTGTTTGGGAGTGGGGCAAGTGTTATCATTATTTGTTGAACTTTCCCCACAATTAAACCTCAGAGGAATGTACAGAAGTCATTCTGGCTTTTGTAGGGCTGTGACAGTCTGATCATTATTTTAATGTACAGAAGTCATTCTGGCTTTTGTAGGGCTGTGACAGTCTGATCATTATTTCTTTATTTAGCCGACTTCGATTTTCTTAGGAATGTACAGAAGTCATTCTGGCTTTTGTAGGGCTGTGACAGTCTGATCATTATTTCTTTATTTAGCCGACTCTGATTTTCTTTTCCTCTTTTCTCACAATCACTTATCAGAAGTGTGTACTTAGGTTCATAGGCTCATAAGTGTGTACTAGGCTAATGGCCCTGGAGCCTTTCTAAGCCTAGCCCATAAGATTACCCTGGCATTGTGCCACCTGGCATTAGTTTCCAGTGCCTCTGTCAAGTAAAGCCACTGGAGTGATCCCTGGGGTGAATTTTCTATTTCCCATCCACTCATCACAATTTCACTTAAAGAGGGCCAGTGAGGTGTTCTGTTTGACGTGCATGGGAAGTCTATTTCATAGCATGGGCAGTCTCTGGGTTATGAACCTGTTCCTCCAGCATGTTTGGTTGACTGTCATAATGAGGTTGTGGTCTCTGGAGTGTGTGTTGTGGAGGGACTGGGATTTCTTTAGATGCAGCATTTCTAACAGAGCTGAGTCAAACAGGGCTTTGTAAGTCAAGCAGAGATTGCCTCTAAGTAGGCGATATGAGACAGAAAATAGTTAGATTCTATTCAGTCTGTCCATGTAGGACAAAGAGTCTAAGGCCTAGGATTATCTTTGTGAGGTACTTTTGTGGCATCTCCAGTTGTTGCAGGTGTCTAGTGAGGTACATGCCAAATTGGGCATTGTACTTGATGATTGGCCTAATGAAGGAAGAGTAGAGGGAGACAATGACCCCTTTCTTCCTGGATGCAAACCCCTTAGCAATGAGATGTGCCACATAGAAGGACTTTCTGGCCACAATGGCAATGTGGTGGTCAAACGAGAGGTTGCTGTCAACCTGTGTTTCCAGATCTCTTATAATGCCTTCTGTGTTCAGTGGACCACCATCGATGTGGTAATTCACGGGAATTGAGTTTTTCCCAAAGGGGATGATGACACATTTTTTGGCATTGTGCTTAAGGCCATGGTTCTGACTCCAGTCATTGGTCTCAGTGAGGCCTTTCTGCAGGATGTCAACATCACTTGAGGAGTTCATAATAGCTCCCAACTTGCAATTGTCTGTGAACTTTGTCAGCCAGAGTCCCTTTATGTTGGCCTGGACTTCAGAGAAGTAGATATCAAACAGGAGAGGTCCCAGGACCAAACCCTGTGGGACTCCACTCGTGACTGGTCGGCAGTCTAACTTGGAGTCAGCTACTTTCACACTTTGGGTTCTATCTGTGAGCCAGTTTGTAACCCACCTCATGATATAGGGGTTGATGTCTAGCTTAGTGAGATTTGCTATGATTCCTGAGTGGGGAATGGTATCAAAGGCCTTGGCTAGATCAAGGAAGGCTGTATGAATCACCTTGCCTTCATCCACACCTCTGGAGACTGACTCAAAGAAGTCAACCAGGTTAAGCAGGCATGATCTGCTGTTCACAAAACCAAACTGTGTGGGATCCAGAGTTTAGACATTCCCTATATCCTTGTTTATTAGGTCCATGATGATGCAATCCATAGCTTTGCATATCAGACTCATCAGGCTAATGGGGCTATAGTTCCCAGGGTCTGTAGCTGCTCTTCCTTTATGGAGAGGGATGACTTTAGCAGTGTGCCATTTGGTAGAGACAAAGCCTGAGATGAGGCTGTGATTGAACAGAGCACACAGGTGTGGTGCCAGTACAGTCTGTAGTTCATGTAGAACACAGCCAGGGATATTGTCAAATCCCATAGAAGCTGTATTCTTGGCCTTGGACAGTGTTGTTTTAACCTGTGCAGCAGTAATACTGGGTGCCTGGCATTCTACTGGTATTGTGACTGGTCCTTTCTGGGGGAGGGGTAAAGTTGGCACTGAATCTGTCGGGCAGTGTATTGGCAATATCTGTTGGGTTGTTATAGGAGGTACCATTGTGCAGTAGTTCAGAGCAAATCTGGGTATTGCCGTGGAGATTCTTTACATAACTATAGATGGCCTTGTGGTTGTCTTTATATCTGCTGCAATTCTGTTTTCATAGCTAGCTTTAGAGGATTTGATGAGGGATCTCAACTTTTTGTTGAGGCTGATAAAGGAGTTTTTCCAGTCTTGGGACTTCACCTTATTCCACATCACTTTCTTCCTTCTGTTGTAGAGTTTGTTTATGGCAGGGGGCCACCAGATGACTTCCTTTTTTTTGGAGGAGAGTGTCTTGGTTTTATTGAGTATGGCGAGATCCATGCATTTGTGTACAAGTTCATACAGTGCATTGGTATATGCTTTGGCAGTTATGCAACTATTCTCCATTTACATGGCTGCCGTGAAGTTAGCTGCCTCTGTTTTTAGGAGCTCAAAGGTAGCTTAGGAGAAGTTTTTCAAGGTGGTTAACTTTGCAGGGGGGTTGTAGGGGGGTGTGGATTTCCAAGGTGATTAGTTTGTGGTCGGACCTAACCAGGGAGGAGTTGACTATTGGTGTAGAGCAATCATCACCCATGTTAGTAATGACCAGGTCAAGGATGTTGCTACCTCTAGTGGGGCTAAGAACGAGCTGGTCCAGGGCATTGGAATTAAGGAATTCCAGGAAATGTTAGGCAAGTGTATTGGTACATGAGTAGTTTTCCCAGTTAATGGAGGGGTAGTTGAAGTCATCCAGTATGAGAGTGTTAGGTTGGACCCTAACATTCTATAGGGTGCTTAGGAATGTGGAGTGTGAGTCTTTGAACATGGTTGGGGACCTATAGCAGGCTACAACCTGAATTGCTGTCTTACCCAACGTTAGCTGCACCTGAAGTATCCCTGATGTGTTATGTTGGGCTACCAGTCCAGAGGTGTGTGCATCCTTTATGAATATGGAAACACCACCACCTTTGGAGCTTCAGTCCAAGTTCTGGGGCCGAGAGGTGTGGAATGAGTTATAGCCTGGTAGTGCAGTGGTGCTTTCTGCTGCTTTGAACCAGGTCTCTGTTACAGTACAAATGTCGACGTTCTCAATTTTAAGGAGTGCTTTGAGTGAGTGAATTTTGAGATTTAGACTTCTAGCATTGATCAGCATGACCCTCAGATTGCATTTGCTTGTAGTTGTTATGGTGGTAATTTGGTCGTTGGAACACCACCTAAAAAAAACAGTATAGGGGTGGCAAGAGCCTTGGCCAGTATCCAGAAGCCCAGGGGTGATAGATACAGGCCATCTCTTGCAAAATATCGAGGTCTGTCAATCATGTCATCCCAGGCAGACAGATACTGGATCCCCATGGAATGACACCAGAACTTAGGCAATTGTTGAAATCAATCATTTTCTGCTTGTACTGTGGTATCATTCTGGATGATGGTAGGATGCTGCTCAGGGCTAGGGTTATACCCACCTGGGCTACATAATCCGAGTGTTCCTCCATGTCTCTTTTCATGTAGTCCAGGGAGGTATGTCTCAGGTCATTCACACTCACATGTACAATGACAGAGTCATATTTGTACCTGTTGTTGAGGGACCTGAGTGCATGCATTATGTGGAGGATCCTGGCACCTGACAGGCAGCTGACTGTTACTTTCTCCTTATTCAGCCTGGTGAGTGGGACATCAGTGTGCCTCACTATCAAGTCAGCTGACTAGTGTTTTGGGCATGCTTTTTTGACTTAGGGGCTTTGATTGAGTGGCACACTGTTTAAGAGAGTTATGTGTCTCGTGATTAGTGTTGTGTTGTGCTGTTTGAGTTATTTCAGGTTTCAACCTTCTGTTACTTAAGAAGTTACCTTGTGATTGTTTCTGCCATTTCACACAGAGCTAAATGGAGAAGAGGCACTGACCAAAACT
Source organism: Protopterus annectens (assembly GCF_019279795.1). Classification (NCBI taxonomy): domain Eukaryota; kingdom Metazoa; phylum Chordata; order Ceratodontiformes; family Protopteridae; genus Protopterus; species Protopterus annectens. Next base: position 1,737,334,514 of record NC_056729.1, on the reverse strand, counting down.
CTGATCTGTGATATATAACAATAAGTATCCTGTTTTTTGCTTATTTTTACTAGTTATTGCTTATTTAGGATATTTACAGCACTTTTTATTGTATGTTGCATACTTTTTACTGTATTTTATAGCTATAAACTAATCTGCACGGTTGCACTAAAATTGTCTGTCTTACAGGGCCTGATAAATTGGGTTTTTACTGTCGCACTGTTTGTGAATCTTTTCTAGCTAGTTTCACTGTGTGTAAGATATGAACTGGAAAGTTTCTCCATTTGTTAAACATCTGTTTGTTTGTTCTGATTTCCTGACAAGGAGTGCATCATATAACTGATTGTTCTTATACTAGGTCGATTTGCAGTTGCCCGCCCCTACTGCAGATTTTATCTGGGACACTCCCAGTCTAGTGTCATTACCTCATTCTACCTAATATGGAGAGAACATTTGAGAAAGCCAACCCACTTAGTTTCTTAACCTTGAATTATCTTCTGTTCCTCCTTTCTCCCTTTCCACTTTACTACAAAAGAAAAAACAAAACACTGTTAGAATCTACCTGCTAGTTCTCTCCTCTCCTGTACTTTTACTAGCTTATTTAGTCTAGCACTTTACCAGACTTCTTGTAGCAATTATTGTAGCACACAAAAGTGCTACCAGCACTAAATGTTCTACAAGGAAACAGCTTCAGAACTTATTATTAATGCCCACACCTCCAGGCATGTCTAAAGGTGAGTACCCATTAACCTGGAGAACCTGGGCATCCTGAGGTAATGTAGCAACTGCCTCATGTAAACTGTTTGCTATTTAGATGGATAATGTGGGAGGTAGAGATAAGGTGGCATATTGTGAATATACATCTCTGATCAACAAGTAAAAATATGTTAGTATATTCTGGTTTTCAGACAGATACACAGATGGTAGTTGTCTTTTAGGGATGGGGGTGAAGAGGCAAGCTGTATGATGTGAGACATCAGCAAATTGAAATACATGAGTGAAGCCATTTATTCATTCTCTTTCATCCCAGTCTAACATCAGAGGAATATACAAAAGGTAACTGTTTGTCTTTCAGCTTTTCCCGGTAAGGAGTCGCCACAGCAGAACTCTGGTCCGCTAATGATTGGCAGTAGATTTTTACGAAATGCCAAGGTGCCAGCTTGATGCTCAACCTTCAATGAAGGCACGCCCATTTACACATGCATGTCTTTCAAATGCTATCCAACCGTGGGGAGGACATGCAGACTCCACACAGAAGGCACCCCCAAGCCCAGCCGAGAAGCGAATGGGAGAACCTCTTGCTGTGAGATAACAACGCTACCACTGGACCGCTGCGACATTTTTAATATACAAAAGGTAACTACCATTTCTTTTTTTTTCTTTTGACAAGAAGATAGACATTATTCTATGATATGATTCATGTTTATTCAGTTTACTGGGAACTATGTTTTTGTCAGCATCTATCATTAAGCCTTGGGCACAACTAAGTTTGTGCAATATACTGTCATATAGTTACAATGTTAGTCTGTCTGATCTGTATGTAAATATCTATATATTTGAGAAATGCTTCTATATAAATGGAGCTTTTCTCAGTGGGCCTCCGCTGAAATTGGACCTGTGTCCAGTCGGACTTTCCTGGTTAACAAATGTAAAATAAAATAAAATAAATTTGCTCCTTGAAAGAAAAAATGAGACAGAATTTCTTTAGTTAGTCTTAATTTTGCCCAGGCCATAATTCTGACAAAAGGCTGGGAAAAATACTAACCCCGAGATTCATGAAGCTTGCGCCAGGCGCACGCATAGCGTAGGTGTTATAACGCCAAATATGGCTGCCGAGCGATTCAGGTACGATCCAATTCCATGTGCACTACCAGCGTACGCCAGATCTGCACAGCCCCCAGCGTAGGTATGCAAATCACCCCATGTGCAGTGTTGCACCATGCAAATGAAGGCATATAGCGATTCATGAAGTGGTGCAGGCGTAGTGTAAACCCACGGAAATGTAAACCAAAAAACACGGTTTACATTTTCCCAAACATAACATCGGAGCTATGGAAGAGGGCCAGACCCAGGTATCACAATGTGAACATATGCCAATGGCGAAATACACAGCCAATGGCATAAGAAAAGATGCACAACACGTAAATAACAACATTTAATGTCATGTCCACAGTAACGCACAACAGAACCGCAGGGCATGTGTGCGGAAGCTGTAACATAAAGAAATAATATAAAAATGTCATAAAATCGCAATGTAATAGAAATCAGGTTTACAGCATAACACACAATGGTAGGCATGGAACACCACAACCAAGGTGCAAGGGTTGCTAAGGGCTTGCGATAGTGTTTGGCGCAGTAACTATGAATTAGTAGTCAATGCCATGCAAATGAGGCAGATAATATTGAATCGCAAATGTCCCGCCGGAGGAAGGTTGTACCATACGGCGCAGCGGTATAACACCGAGGAGTGGCTCAGAGGAGATACATGACATCAGCAGAGGGGTGTGCCACTGTAGCACTAAGCACATTGGAGCAATGCAAATCTGGCCTGTCCGTTGCTAAGCAAAGCTGCAGGATAGGGGTGGTGAGGAATCGTTTAGCTGAGAGCACACATGGTGGCCAAAAGCGCATGTGTACGAGGATAAAAACGTGACTGAAACCCAGTAATCAGACGCACGTGCCGCAAACAATAGCAGAAACAGGAAGGTCAGGGGAAGAAAAGGAAATGCGGAAGTAGGGTAATTGGAGTACTAATGAGCAATCAACACCAATCAACCCACAAAGGCCAATTGACGGCAGCTGACAAGTCCGCTTGCAGAAACCTGCAAAACAGGATAGGGGAGGCATGTGAATGCAAAGAAAGGAGGGGAGGTATTGGATTGCAAAGATAGGAGACCTGACACAACAGAGCAAAGCAAACTGACAGCAGACCGGCAGTAGCACACATAACGGAAGATACGCCAGGTCCAGGAAAGCACAAATGAAAGTAGGCTGCAGGATGCACGCCAGAAAATGGTAGGTGCAACACGCAGAAATGTAAAGGGAAGGTCAAGAGGTAATCCACGGCAGGCAAATGTAATTCAACACCAAAGGCACCACAAATAGTAGTTCCGGCAGTAAAACACATAACATAACCTGTAGCTACGAATGTACATACACACCCTATGACATCATCGGTGTTCACAGCACAATAATATAAAGTGTGTAAGCACCCAACACACACCTGTGTATTCCCAAACACTGCACCATAGGTGTAAACACACGGGGAACTTTTAAAATGTACATGTTGGGAGCTGCCATAGCTGTGATTCATCAGCATGTGTTGGAGACTGACAGTGTTGTGGAGGATGATGCCGACAACCACCGCAGGCCTCGGAGGAGAAGGAGAGTGTTCAGACCAAGGGTAACCTACCAGGGGCTATATGACCTGAAGATAGTAGAGTGTTACAGGGTGGGCAGGGACATCTTACAGCAAATAGTGGAGCTGTGCCGGCCATGCCTGAGAACCAGAAACAACAGAGGGGAACCCATACCAGTGGACACAAAGGTATGTGTAAGCCTGCGAATACTCGCCACAGGTACCTTTCAAAGGCCAATTGGAGATATAATGGGTATCTCACAGGCATCAGCATCCAGGGTACTACACCAGGTCCTGGATGCCATCTTACCACATGCCAATGAGCAGATATACTTCCCCAGAACTCAGGAGGAGTTGGCCAGCAATATGCGTCACTTCCACCGTGTGGCACAATACCCGGAGGTACTGGGTGCGATAGACTGCACGCACATACAAATCAAGTCACCACCCGGTGAGCAGGGTATGCACTAGGGATTCCACTCCATCAACTGCCAGGTCGTGTGCAATGCCCAGGGCATTATCATGGATGTGTGTGCTGGCAGCCCTGGAAGCTACCATGACTCCCATATCTGGCATGCCTCACAGCTGTATCAGGTATTTGTCAGGGGGGACATCCCACACGGCCATCCCGTGGGGGATGCTGGCTATGCACTGGAGCCATGGATGATGACTCTCATCAGAAATGCACACACACCCATGCAAGAACGCCATAATGAGTCACATGCACAAACCAGAATCATCATAGAGCGTGTGTTCAGGATGCTGAAATCACGGTTCCGGTGCTTGGATACATCTGGTGGAGCCTTGCAGTACTCTCCAGGCACGTGTGCCCACATCGTCATAGTATGTGCCATGCTACATAATATGTTCCTGCGGAAGCAGCTGCAGCAGGGACAAAATGGTGAAGGCCCTCATAGCCCACCGCAATTGCCAAGGCCAGTACAGGCACAGAGGGATTCAGACCATGAACACACTGTGCCAGCCCCAGTAGGCAGACATAGGCATGCCCAATATGCCTACGCCTTGGCAAAGAGGGAACGCATAGCACATACTCTGACCGTGTAGGCCCCTATGGACTGAGACCTCTCCACCTGCACACACAGTAAAATGGATGGAACACAAACATGACCATCTGTAAATTGTAATGTATAGGTGGCCCAATGTGTGACTCCTACATAGGCAGCCCTCAAACATTGTAAACACAACAGCCAGTGGAACACGGAATGCCAACACCTGAACAGTACATAAGTCTTACAGCATATGGTGGTGCTGTGTGCCTGTCACGTTCCCCGCCAGATATATATATATATATATATATATATATATATATATATATATATATATAGATATATATATATATATATATATATATATATATATATATATATATATATATATATATATATATATATATATATATATATATATATATATATATATATATATATATATATATATATATATAGATATATATGTATATATATATATATATATATATATATATATATATATATATATATATATATATATATATATATATATATATATATATATATATGTACACATATGCATATATATAATACAGATAGAAAGGGCAATAGAGGGATATGTGGTGATTTAGATGGATTCAGCGATATCTGCAAATATGATAGATAGTTCAACGACATTCATAACATCTTGGAGGTACAAATAAATAGGATACCGCCAACCATGGAATGTGTAACATACCGACATGCGTAACCACAAGGCTGAAAGACAGATAGAACACAGTACCGGAACAGTACATCCGTGAGTAATAGTATGATGATATGAAGGGACGGTTAGTCACCGCTGACGGTGTCGCGGTCCATGTAGGTACTGTGTTCAACTGTGTCTGTGAGTGCCGTAGTCTGTGTAAGTGTGCGTTGAGGGTGCCGTGTGCATTTCTGTGTGACTGTAATGTGTGTGTGTGTGTGTGTGTCCGCAACATGTGTATGTTGGTGCCAAGTCAGAGGCAGACCAGTATGGTAGGTGTGGGTATAGCTAGCCGTTTGCATATGGTTACTACCTGTACCACAGTAGGAGGGACATCCCCACCCTGGGCAGGTGTGTCCTGACATAAAACAGTACAAAGGGCAAATGTCCGAGATGGTAGGACATAAATATGTCCCATATATAATGTAACAGTCGTATTTAATAGTTATGCCTGTATGTAAGAAACTTAAATGTTACATGCAATATGATAAGTATCCAAAGTCACACAACAATAGGTATGTAGTGAGGATAAAGTATGTGCTACCTGTGTACTGACCGTGGCTACGTGTTGGCCTGTAAACACCGCTTTGTGTCCCGCAAGTGTCCAACAATGACCATATGATAAGGTGGCAACCCATGGCAAACAGGCTCTTTTAACAACACAACCACAATGACTGCAAATATCTGGGACAGAAATACAAGGGATAGCTGTCACCTACACATATCCCCTGATATATCGCTGCAATTACGGAGGTATACAAGTGGCAAGCTCACCTGCAGATGATATAGAAACCAATTAACAATGGCCCAACGTACAATCCCGTAACATAAGTCTACTAACTGTTAGCTCTCTAATCAGGGACGGAGCCCACACACATATATACGGATTATGTAGAAATGCAAGGCCCACAAACCGTATATGTTACGTACAACCACCAACATCCCCCACACTAGAAACTAAAGCAATACAAACTGTAATAGCAGCACAAACATCCAGTCAGTCAATTACATCTGCAGAACACTCAGCATACCATGTGAGAGACACAATTAAAGGCGACATGCAAAATTGCAGGCATTGTATAATGGAACAAACAGCCATGTTACAGGTATTGATTGCAATACTCCATTATCAGACGTCGGGATGACAGGTACACCCACATGTTGAACCAAATACTCTACCTGTCACACACAATCCATGGGGGACATGAATCCAAACTATACTTGTTTCCATGCATAGCAGTTGCAGTTACTCATAACAAAACACAATACAGACCGTCTCCCCGAAGGTAGGGCAAATAGGCAATGCCCAAGTGGAGAATCCAATTATACCCCACTGTCACCGCGTAATTGGTGAATGGAGTAGCTGCACAGCTGATATGCAAGTAATTAGTCACTCAGGAACACCAATTGGCGGGAAGAATCCACGTTTCAGGTATCGACGTATATAAGGATGACTTGCCAGACATTCAAACCGTATGCTCATACCGAAAAACAGTTGAAACACTGTGAGAGAGATAGAAACGAAATGCCGTAACGACAACAAGGTATGTAGAATGCCCGATATGTAAGGTTATGTATAGCATGATCTGTATTAATTAGTTTTACTGTATGTATAGCCTGGTTTGCATTAATTAAATGTGTCCGCAATGCATAAAGTGGTGAAAGGTATTTATGTAGTGATGTCTTGTTGAGCATACTAACGCTTGTAGAATCTGTGCGTCCAGCAGTGGGACACAAGGTACACAGCACAGACACCAGAAGGGATGCTACATGAGGCCATTAAACAGAACAATGCCATACAACCCACCGTCAGTGGTAGGGTATGTCTAACAAGGACGTGCCATAGCAGGGGATAGTATATGTTGATATACTGTCACAGCACGCATGTGTATGGGCAAATAATGTTAATGACATATGTAAGGTGGTCCCGCTGAGCAAGTATGCTTTGCATTATGGGATACTATGTGAAATATGTGTAATGTATAGTATTATAGGTAGATATGATAGATATTCTACACAGCATAACAGGCATATCATGCATACCACAGGTATCGTCTATTGGTATGTACAATAACAGGATACATATGGCCTGTAGGTATGGGACATAGTAATAGTATGATAGCTAATCTAAATGGAAGGGCTACCAAGTAACCATGCACAAAGGACATGTAATAGCTGCACAGGTGCATAGTGGGGTACTATGCAGTCTGTCAAGTCCATGTGTAAGCACAACTACAGTGTTCACACTAGTGGCACCTCTCCAGGTTAGTGTCCTGTGAAGATCAGAGCCAGGTGTCACCTGCACCACTGCACAGTACAGCCACTACAGTGATCCCAGGCCTACATGTGTCTCCCAACCACCAAGGGAGGTATCACATGAACAGTGCTACTGAGTGTCCCTGCGTGATGTACAGAGGACTTATGTTCCACAGCATGGTGAGTGTCCGGTTTGGGAATGCAACCCAGAAGCACATCCCACTCATTGTGGCATGTGTGCACATATCCATGAGCATGTTGCTCACAGTGGCCTCTGCTTATGTTGCGCATGAGGAGTATATCCATCAATAATGTTGTGGACATGGGCCCTGTCTGATCAGCAGAGGTCACCCCTGACTATGTAGTATGCAAATGTGTACAGATGTGGTGTCCATAGTGCAGCCGCATATTTAAACTGTCAGAGCTCAGTAAACGTCATGGCGTGTTAATGTTGTGGCATGTAAAGCTGTAGCTGTTGTGTAAGGTACACCCTAAATGGGGTGATGTACCCTTGAATGTGTGTAGATGTCTTGAGTTCAGAGGTACAATGGGTGCTTATGTGCCAGTTACACACCCAGTACAGACAGGTGTGGCCACGTAGAAGGATATCCATGCCACAGTGGCAATACGGTAACCACAGGAGTGGGTGTGACATATGTGTGTACTGCAAACATGTACAATGTGATATGTATGTAGGGGACTACCATCCATGTGATAGTCAGTGGGTGAATGGTGTAATGCAAAGGTGATGTGCATGCACCTTGTGTCATGCAGCTTGAAGCCATGATAGTCATATTATGTATCTGTCACAGCGACACCTGTATGGTTGGAGTCAGTATCAGCTGGTGGAGCAATCATGGCGCTTGGTATGTAGGGGTTCTAAATCTAGGCAGGGAAAGTCCCTGTGCCAGCCTGTTCCAGGAAGCATATACTTAACATGAGGGGCCCTATGACTGAGGACCATGGTATGCCAAAGTACCTGACATGTAGTAGGTACTATGGTATGCTGGCCTCACTGTGTGTCCTGTCCATGAGCCACATAGCATAACATCTTGAGACACAGGGTACAATGTGCAGGTGGATATGCATGTTGTCAATACCAGAATGGGGAATGGTGCTGAAAGGCAATGAGAAGACAATGTAGGATGTGTGGACTCCCGTACCATCAACAACTGCCCTGGTAACTGTATCAAAGGAGTCCACCATGTGTAGGGGCCATGCTCTTGTCTTAACAAGCCCAACACGGGTGGCAGCAGAGGATGGGAGACCAACAATGTCTCTGAGAATGACGTCTTTGATGATGTGCCCCACAGCCACGCAGAACAGTCCAGTCAGGTGTGTAGGACTATAGTCCCACTCGTGCAATGCGGTGCCACCTATGTGTAGTGTGATAAATGCTGCTGTGTGCCATTCAGGGTCTACAATGTCTGAAACAAGGCTATTTCTAAATATGGTGGCCTAGTGGGGAGATATGTAATTCAGAGGTTGGTGGACATCACAGCCTGGGACGTTGGAAGGTGACATGGGGCCAGTGTCCCAGGACACATAGAGTGTAGGTCAGTACTATGTAGGTGTGACCACAGGGACACCACAATGTTCATGTATGGATTGCGGCCCTGTAGTGAGTGAGAGGGTGTACTGTCAGCATTGAATCCCTCCTCCAGCATGTTGCCAACAATACCTGGGTCTGCAATGTTCCTGAGTGACTGTTGTATGTGACAGCAGATGTGGGTGTTGCCATCGAATACTGACATACCACCATAATGCCTGGTGGTACACCACGGAATGTGTGGCAGTATTGTTTACGTTGCTAGTCTTGGAGTATGTGATAAGGGACCCTGTGGCCCCACCACGGCTGAACAGTGAGCCACCCCACACATGGGAATGTACACCACAGTGCAACAGCCTACACCTGTTGTTGTACATCATATGTCCGGGGAACATGAACACCAGAGTGGCGTCTGTTATCTGGTGTGTACCATCATGGCTCTGTGTGGAATAGCATGATCCATGCAGTTGTGTACATGCTAATTAAGTGCACTGGGGTATGTGTCAGCATTTGTATGTGCATTGTCCATCTGCACGGGTGTCATGATGTTAACAACCGCTGTCAGCAGACGTCTGTAGTAGGTGTAGTAGTACACATGTACTGTGTATGCTGTGATGGGTGTGTTTCTGGGATGTGGCTAACAAGGTAGATTAGCATATGTTCGGAATCCACCAATGAGGGCATAACCCCAGGTGTGTAACACCAGTCACATGGTGGTACTGTCCATGCCAAGGGTAATGTAGGTCTTGGAGGTGTTGTGTATGTGTTGATCCAGCAGAGTGGAGGGTATGACTCATGGATGTGTCGGTACATGAGTGGCTATCCCAGTGAAGTGTGGGGTAGTGTCAGTCACACATCAGTAGTAGCTGAGTCCCACTGTCCACTATACCACCATAGAAGATATGTTACCTGTGGGGTATGATGTTGACTCTGTCGCTTGTTACAATGTGTATAGCGGTCCCAGACACAGTTATTTGCACGTGGAGCATCTCTGATACATTGTGCTAAGCAACTTGCCAGAATGTGTGCAAAACATAGTGGGATATGGGAACCCCTCAGCTGTGGGTGTGCCGGTCCAGGTATGTGCCTGAAAGGTATGGTCCGTCTATAACCTGTCATTGCAGGTGTGCTCTGCAGAGCCTACAGGCAGGTCCCAGTCACTGCAGAGATGTTGGAGTGGTGCATTATAAGGTGTGCCTTGCCTGCGTGCGTCACAGGGGAAGATGCAAGCAATGTGTCACATGACCCCATGTCGCGCATGCCAGTTACCGCCCGGCCGGTGACAGTTATTGGAAATTGTGCAGGACAGGCAGTATAGAAGCAGCAAGAGCCTAGCATGTGAGCTGTACTCCCAGGGCCGACATGTGCAAGTCATCTGTGCCACAGCATTGTGTTTGAGAAGGACAGTCATAGCGGACAGATACCACATGCCTGTGGAATGACAATAGGAGCATAGGCAACTGTTGAAGTGACACAGTCGGTAATTGTACAGTGGTATCGTGTCCGGATGAATGCAAAATGCAGCCCAGGGCTAGGCCCACACCCTCAGGGCTATAAGACTGGTGAGCTATTGCATGTCCCTGCACACGTAGTCTGTGAAGTGGCATCACAGGGCAGTCACACTAACATGGCGAATGACAGACATATCGTACCTGGTGAGGTGTGGCATGGATGCATAGGTTATGTTGCAGAAGCAGTTACCCGACAGCAAGATGTAAGTGACTAATGCCTTGTGTAGCCTGCTGTGTGGAACTGCAGTGTGACACCCTACAGAGTCAGCTATGACTGGTGTGTTGTGAATGTTATAACACACTATTGGCTGTATGTGGTGGGCACACATGAGTCTGTGAGCTATAAGCTGGTGATGTTGTCTTCCATGATGGGGGCTACCTCTGGTGCCTACAGTGAGTATGGAGACGTACTGCAAAGGTTGTCCTCATAGGTGTGGCCAGTGGTGTAGATTATGTGAGACTATGTGATGGATGGGGTGTGTTGCGAATGTTACACATCCCCAAATGACTGTCAGGTGCAGTCAGGGTTGGCGACAGCATTACCCCCAGCCATAGCTGTCAGCCTCCTGTCCCCAAAATGAGGAACATTAGCCCTCATACAGTGTGACAAATGGGCGAAACATGGAACACTTACAACTGGCTTACTAACAGCGTCAACTAGGAAGGGCATATGATGGCTAAAATAGGCTGGTCTTACGTATAAAACAGATTCCAATGAATTAATATGATTCTCATCTATCTAGCCATGGATAGCAGGTAAACTATGTATAACAATGAATGTGTGAGAGACCCTTCCAATGTGGAACCTTGAGAAACATGCACCTTTTAGAACCCCAAATGAGGTACATTCCCCGTAATGAGGTACACCTGAGAGCTATGGGCCCAGCACGGCTGCAGACGTGCATCCCCCACAGGCTGTAGTGCCGTATGTTGGGAAGTGAGCATTGAATGTGTACATGAGACAATTGCTCTATTGCCACATGTACGACATATCCCTCATATAGACAGGCAGTAGCACTGGTACGTGACAGTTGGACATGCCTGCATATACAACCATGTCCCACAGGATATGTGCGTTATGTGTGTACAACAGCTGTCGTACCTTAAGCAAACTGGGAAGTGTAGGACAGCCAGTGTACCTGTGGGAAATGGTGTGGAATGGGTGCTATAGTAATCAGTAGCTCATGACATGCTCACATGTTCTGAACAAGTGCCTAGCATGACCATACAATACAGATAGGGTGTTGGATAATATCAACCCACAAGTGGTGATGACAGTCATTTAGGGTGGCACCGCACTATAACCCTGCTGAGTATGGTGTACATGTCCATGAACCATTAGCACTGTAGATGTTAGCAGTACAGATGTACAAGATAGCACGGATATTTGATTACAAATACCTTTTGCATGTCACAGGAGTGTTCCACCAGTGGCATGTTGACAGACCCACAACTACAAAAGGTGCAAGAATGACATGTGCACAGCACATCTGTGCCAGATACAGTAGAACAGGGTTAATGTGTTGTACCCCACCCTCATTGTAGCCCATACCACACAGACAAATGTTAGACATCTGTGTATGTAAGGCTGTGAATGGCCATGACCTATCAGTTTAGCTGTGTCAGTGTTGTGAACAACATACAGAATGGGCTGTGTGTGTGAGGTGTGTGACATATATGCACAGTCTGATGGATGATACCAGCAGTGTCACCGCTAGGTGAACATCCCTGTACCCATAAACTGCTACCTAGGCTGTGGTCAACATTATGGACACTGTGTAAGGGATGGTGCTGTGCAGTGCACCCCTGACATGGTGACGTCTCCAGGCCCATTAGGTAGTCATCTGAGGTACCCATGTCATGTCAGGGTGCCATCCATGAGCACGGAGATTACTGGCCAGGCATATACAGCACTGTGGTGACCAATATTAGATCACATACCACCTGTAAGGGGTAATGGCTATGCATGGATGTGCGATAACAGCCTTCACAATCCACACCTCCACTATGCAGCATGCCATCTACCTTGCAGAAGGACATTTGCTACACCATGATGATGGACATGCTACATGTCCATATCCTGATCTATATGACATATGTCATGGACAGCCACCGTCCTAATACTAGGATTGCCACAGGCTGGACAGATCCCTGTGCCATATATGTGACATACTCCTGCCATACCATGCAACCCTGTCCATCAAAGCTGCAGATGTCATCCCAGTCATACATGGTGTGATGGTTGCATGGTAGATGTACTATCAACTGACTGGATCAGTAATGTGGCACTGATGCAGCTTGCGGTGGCACAATGGCCATCTGTAACAGCATGGAAACTGTGCCCGCACATGCTATGGTTGATGACCATCCCTGCGAATGTCGTCTGACTATCCATTGTCCCATGTCTATCACATATGTAATACAGGCGATCCGTGTCAGGATGTTGAACAATTGTACAGTGCTGTGTAGATGTATATGGCAAAACACATGCATGTACAGGTGTCCATGCGTATGTGTGCATTGTCACTGCTCAAGTCCATTCCGGCTGTGTCTGTGTTGATATGTGACATATACACAGCATCCAGGTCAACAGTAGTACCGTGGACACATTGAGGCATGTGCAGATAGGTAAGAACACAAGTGCAGGCAAATAGACATGCCCACAGCAAGACAGCATTTACATGGAGTATGAACACTGTAATGAGGTGACACACATATATGGTGATGATATCCAATGCATAACGAGTGTGACATGTGTGACACAAACACGTCAGTCGTGTCAGTGTCATGGTGCTTTGCAAAGATAACTGTGCAGATGCAGTAGATGTCATAGAAATGTATGTGCAGCAGTATCTCTGTACATCTCTGAAACTGTGACCTGTCACCATCATTATGTTTTACAGATAATGCCCCGTACACGCCTCCCAGCATACATCCGCCAGGAGGATGATGTCCTCATCCCACAGCTCCATGACAACTATGACTTGTTGTTCAGCCATGTGCCATAGCATGCCCAGCAGCAGGATGACCTGTGGCAGGATCTACCCAGGAGGGTGAACGATGTGGGTGGCCATAACCGCATCTACCAGCAGGTGTGCAGACACTGCACGGACCTGATACGACATGCAAAACAGCATGCCACTGCAATCACCAGGGAACAAGCTGGAACAGGTGGTGGGCCACCAATCCAGCCCCCACTCACACACACCAAGGAGCTACTGGCCAGTCTGGGGACACCCAGGGAACAGCATCCAGAAACACTAGCTGCCATCGTGGAGGTGGGTGTCTCCCAACCAATGAGCCTGGAGTTGCCTGGTAAGTCAGTAATGCACATATGGCTATTATATCCCATGTAGTTGCATGTGTCACTGTACATAATGTAAAGTAACAACATATGCCAGGTATGTGGACACACATGCTGCATACTACAGTATGCTACATTGTGTATGCACACATGTGCATACTATATGCTATTACACAGGTGAATGTGTGCACATGCACAGTGCAACCTGTGGCTGTCATACAGTCATGGATAATGTTCATACTGGTGTGTCACCCCTCTACAGGTACCCCTGGCGTGCCGCACAGACATGGGTCCATTGCAGGTGAGACTGTCATCAGTATCAGGCATGTTACAGTGTAGATCTATTTGCCATGTGGCCAGTTAACATTTGCATACCTGATGTTTGTTCCAGTCACGATATGCAGGTCGCACTACCATGCATTCACACACGCCACCCATGTGCAATATATTCAAATGTAATGATACACAGACTTGAAACCACAGTACTTGTCATTGCGACATGTGTGGTCAGCTGTGCATACAACAGTGGAGGTGTTCTACAATGGAGGCATATGTAGTATGCATTGGAACAACATGTGTGGTATGCACACAGTACCACACAGTGAGCTGTGATATGGGCAGCCCACAAGTGTCACCATTGTGTCATATGCCCCTGCATTGGGTGCACACATTGTGATGTGCCACCTGACATGTCCCAGACATGTAGTGTTCTGTCTGCAATATTGTCACACTATCACATGACCTATACCCCACATACCAAACATACAACCCGTTGTCTGCATAGACCTGTGGAATGTGACATATCTGACATGTATGGGTGTATGTCATATGGGACCACACAGACATGTGGAGAAGATGCCCATCACACACAATTGGCCACCACATGTGCACACATGGCCATGGTGGATGGCCAGAGACATGTAGCCACACAGTACATGGGATGTGTATACACCCTGTTGCACATTGTCCACACATGGTCCAATTATAGCCTTAGTTGACCGATTATACAGTTGATGTGGTACAGTGGACAACATAAAAGCCTGTGCACACCTACTGGAGGTGTCACTGAAGTCTACCATATACAATCTGTCGAACATCACGACTGTGTTGCAGTTAGGGCTATGCAATGTGTACATATTATGCTTTCTACAGCAACATACATGCCTCATGTTGCCATGCAATGGCACAGTGTCTGTACTACACACTGTATAGCAATGTAGACAGCTCACACTACCCTCCCGTGCTCATGCACATTTGCTAAACATGCATTCTATCTGTAGGGCATACACACAACCCTGCAATGTGAAGCCCATTATGATGCTGTACATGTGTCAGGAACCATTGTGTCAAACATGTATGCATGTTAATGCACATGTCAGCAAATTACATGTCAAGGTCACGTCAGCCATGTGTACTGTTATCCTGTTCTGGGCCACATGGTGTATCACGGGGATGCATGCATACTACCATGATTGTGTGAACTGCATGGCTACTGATATGACACCTACTTGCTGTAGTGTGCACCCCAGGGAGGTATGCTTACTAACACTATTAATGTCTGAGCTGCATGCCATCTGACAAATCACATGCATGGTGTGTCTGTGTGTGTGTGTGTGTGTGTGTGTGTGTGTGTGTGTGTGTGTGTGTGTGTGTGTGTGTGTGTGTGTGTGTGTGTGTGTGTGTGTGTGTGTGTGTGTGTGTGTCTGTGTGTGTGTCTGTGTGTGTGTGTCTGTGTCTATTGTACTTTACAGTATTTCTTTGCATTCACAGGTGATGTAGGTGCGTTACCCTCCTGCGGTCCATCTGATGTTAGTGTCCCCACAGATACTAGCGGTGATGAACATATGCATGAGGTACAGGCAGGGTTGTCAGGGGCTGAATCTGTGCCAATGGTTACCATCCCAGCTATGTCCCCCTCTTCCCCACACACAGTTCTGCTGCCAACACATACCGCATCATTCATGGCCATAGAGGAAGGACAGTCAGTGTCTGTTGGCGTGGAACAGGAATGTGTGGTGGCTAAAGAAGGTGTGTCTACACACCATGGTGTCAGTGTAGTGACTGCAGATGTGCCACACAGGCATGTGGCCGGTGCTGCTCATAGGAGGACCTCTGGCAGACATGCACCTGCAGGACAGTGCGCAGCAGCTGGTATCACCAGACGCATGTTCCAGACTGTAATGGCGGCACAGGCATGTGCTGAACGGCAGAACAGAGAAGGGCAGAGGCTGCAGAGGGCTGCTATCCATACCCTAAATGACAACATCCAGGCATTGGCAAATGCTCAACAGCAGATTGCTAATGTTCTGGATAGGCGACTAGGTGAAATGCTCGGAATCCTTGACCGAGGCATGGCAATCCGCGAGCGGGAGCTGTCTGTGCTGGAACACCTGGTAGGAGTGAGGGCTAGGCCACGTGGACATAGGCCAGAAACACCACCTAGTGTAGGTCGACGTGAGCGTGCCACCTCACATGCCTGCGCCCATAGTGCCGGTAGCAGTAGCAGTGCAGCTGCTGCTGCACTGTCAACACCAGGACACAGCAGGCCACGTGGACATGGCCCTGGACGGTCTCAGCAGGGACACGTTTCCAGTGGACATGTGTCGTCGGACAGTAGCCACTCTGTACCTCCACCTGGTAGTGCCCGTGCAACCCCAGGCAGGCTCAGGTCACGTGGCCATGGACGGACACAGTGAGCTGTACAACCTGCACTGTACAATCTGGGGCTGTCAATTATACCCCGTGTAGGCATCACAAATGGCAGAACTGTGTACACGCATACACGCACACAGCAAACACAACTGTAGGGCTCCACAACATCCACATGCATTCTGCACAGACATGTCCAGTCAACTCACCAGCCCTTACACACACACATGATGTTATCCATTGATGCAGCCTATGCCCCTGGCAAACATATCACCCTGTGCATATGATGAAGCCTCTGCCGCATCCCTGACATCTACACCATCGGTGCAGGGTTATGCACAAATATTCTGATGCACAGGGTGAACAGCATAGTGAGAGGTGTATGTAATACCTGTGAATGCATAGTGAGGGATGTGTATGTTGCAGTGGTTGTGTGTGAATACTGAGTTGTGTATGTGACATAGGTTGTGTACTGTCGACATGCACCAGTCACACCATGTAGTGCAGGTGCAGCATGCATTGTGATGTGTTCACCATATGTGTCTCGGTTACATCTGTAGCACCATGTTGGTTGTGATACCCTGGTTCCCTCCTATGGTGTACTTGCATGTGCCTACAGGTAGCAGTGTTTGCAGTCCCCCACGTGTAACTGTGGAGTACACACAGGCACGTCTGGCAATATCAGCATGCTACATGTACCCTCATCCTGACTGTTGGACACACAAACATGACACAGATGTCCGCACATATACTGCACCTGATGCATGTGGTCAGTGCCACAGGGTACACTGGACAGAGACATGCCATACATAGCAGGACACATTACAGGTATGGTGACATGGTGCAGGGGTTGTACACAGCTGCCTGTCCAATGATGATGTGAGGTGTCACTTGGTAGCTGGAGGCCACACTGTGCAGCAGTAGGACCCTGTAACAGTACGTGAACATGGCCGCAGTCACGGGGTGTACACCACTATAACGCACACCCCATAGTATGCAGCTGGGGACCGTTGCCTGTGTGTTCATCACCCTCACAGTACTATGCACCCACATGATGTGTCACAGAGAAGGGACATGCACAGGTAGCCAGTATGGCTGGGACCTATGGCAACAACAGGGTTGTGCAATGCATCACCATTATGGGTTAGTCAACACGTGGGGCCAGTGATAATTTCCCACTGTATATTAGCATACACACTCACACCAAGCACCAGACATACATACAGACACACACACACTGTGGTGACCACACATGTGTATACGGACAGCTGATGTGTGTGATGCACCTCACCGGCGAATGTCATGCTTCCCACACTGACGTATGTACAGTTCTCTACAATGGTGTACAGGGATGTGTAGCAACTGGGACATATTCCCCGCGATATGTGGCATCCCTGGTCACACATTCGGACACACATGGCAGTGCTGGGAATGATACACCAGCCATATGATGACACGTTTGATGGACATGCAGCGGTATTGATTGCATTATGTGTACCAACGCTATATCTGGCAAATGTGCTGCTATATACACATGGGAGGTTGTAGGTGTTACAGGTGCCATATGACATATAGTTGTTAACACCTGACCGCTGTGTATGCATTATGTCAGCACCGTCATGTAACAGCGACATAGCGTACAGTTAGCACATGGCATGATAGGATGGTGTGTGACACAACTGTGAGCCACTCCCTGCACATATACATCTAGACAGGTGGTTCACCACGTTATGTACACACATCCCTCCATACATGCTGTTTGTATGTCACCGTATACAGATGTCAATGATGGGTCTGCATTGTGTCTGCATGTCATAGGTAGGTGCAACTATGTTATGGACATCGGCCACTGCACATGCATGTTTGCTGCATGCACAGTACAGATGTCACATGTGTCTCCTGTTGCCATGTTTGTATGCATTGCTATTGTCGGGCATGTGTGTTGACATACATAACACATGGACTGCGGTATGATATCATGGGGGTCACAGGCAACCAGTACAAGGGTATGTGTCCCAGTCAACACTGCTACCCCCTGTAGTGTGAGCATTCAACAGACATGGGCCCACCTTCAATTCGCGTGTGTAACATTGATTAGGTCAGTGTTATGCACGAAGTACATCAAAGGCCATGTATGTATGTGTTGTGTGTGCAGTCCATGCACACATCCACACAATCACATGTATGACATACCCAGACGTGTGTTCATTGGTGTACAGCTGTGTAAGGGCCATGGTATGTCTTGAGCCAACCTGTTCATGTATACTGGTATCATTGCAATGCATAACACCTGTTGGATCCCTGTTGGTACATGTGTACTCTGCACAGATAGTGTACACTGCTGTACAGCCCAGTGGTCATGTGTCACATGGTGTTGTGGGACCGTAAGGCTGTGTAGTGCTGCACCAACGACATGGTGCTGACTTGACAGCTACAGTGTACACTGCAGTGTGTACGTGTGTGACCTGCACCTGTGACAGCTGTGATGGTAGCTGTGTGTGTACAGGTCACTGCATGTGTGACCGCCCTGTGCGTGAGGGCAGTTATACCTTACTGTGTCCTTCTGTGTGTACACTCCATCTGCATGCAAGATTGCCCTTTGCAACTGCTAAGTGTGTGAGCATGCCCAGTACGCCATTGTGTAGATGAGCACACAGTACATTCCACACTGCGCCCCTCCATGATTAGACTCCGTGTGCATGCAAGATGGCCCTTTGCAACAGCTGTGTGAGCATGACCAGTACGCCGTTGTGTTAATGGACACACAGTACATTCCACACTGTGCCCCTCCGTGATTACACTCCATGTGCATGCAAGATGGCCCTTTGCAACTGCTAAGTGTGTGAGCATGCCCAGTACACCATTGTGTAGATGGACACACAGTACATTCCACACTGCGCCCTTCCGTGATTAGACTCCATGTGCATGCAAGTTGGCCCTTTGCAACAGCTAAGTGTGTGAGCATGCCCAGTACGCCATTGTGTAGATGGACACACAGTACATTCCAAACAGACATGTGATACTAAGTGTGTGGGCATGGCCATTGACATCCTGTATAGCCATGGTGGTCATCCAGGCACCAGATGTCCAATTTCAATGTCATGATGGATGCCTACATTGAACACACTTGTTGCTCTCTTGAAGGGTGTACTGTCTGTGGTGCATCCTGTATCTATTCAGTGTTGTTGTGCTCCATAGATATTTAGTTGGCCTGTTGACAGTACTGGCGTGTTTGTGTATGTCTACCTTGGGACAGTAATATGCTTTCAGACTGCTCACTCTCTAAACATTCCCTATCGGCATCTTTGCCTTTGCGGATGATGTCACCCACCTAGAAGTATGCCTCTGGGAGTGCTGTGTTCAGTAATCCTGGTAGCGCGTTCTGTAAATGCGTAATGCTGTAGTGTGTTAGAGTAGGTAGGTGTATGTTCAACTCCCGGCCCTTTCATGTGTGTGTGTGTGTGTGTGTGTGTGTGTGTGTGTGTGTGTGTGTGTGTGTGTGTGTGTGTGTGTGTGTTTCCAGCTGCCTGGGGACACAGTAATGCTTTTAGATGCCTCACAACACATACATTCCCTATCGGCGTCTTTGCCTTTGCAGATGATGTCACCCACCTAGAAGTATGCCTCTGGGAGTGCTGTGTTCAGTTCTGTAAATGCGTACTGCTGTAGTGTGTTACAGTAGGTAGGTGTGTGTTCAACTCCCGGCCTTTCCAAGTGTGTGTGTGTGTGTGTGTGTGTGTGTGTGTGTGTGTGTGTGTGTGTGTGTGTGTTTCCAGCTGCCTGTGGACACAGTAATGCTTTTAGATGCCTCACAACACATACATTCCCTATCGGTGTCTTTGCCTTTGCGGATGATGTCACCCACCTAGAAGTATGCCTCTGGGAGTGCTGTGTTCAGTAATCTCAGTAGCACGTTCTGTAAATGCATAATGCTGTAGTGTTTTAGAGTAGGTAGGTGTGTGTTCAACTCCTGGCTCTTCCAAATGTGTGTGTGTGTGTGTGTGTGTGTGTGTGTGTGTGTGTGTGTGTGTGTGTGTGTGTGTGTGTGTTTCCAGCTGCCTGGGGACACAGTAATGCTTTTAGATGCCTCACAACACATACATTCCCTATCGGCGTCTTTGCCTTTGCGGATGATGTCACCCACCTAGAAGTATGCCTCTGGGAGTGCTGTGTTCAGTAGTCTTGGTAGCGCATTCTGTAAATGCATCATGCTGTAGTGTGATAGGGTAGTTAGGTGTAAGTTCAATTCCCAGGCCTGCCAGATGTCTGTGTGTGTGTGTGTGTGTGTGTGTGTGTGTGTGTGTGTGTGTGTGTGTGTGTGTGTGTGTGTGTGTGTGTGTGTGCATGCTCCCATCTGCCTGGGGACTCAGGTTATGCTTTTAGATGCTTCACAACACAGATGTATCCTGCTGACGTCTTTGCCTTTGCGGATGTTGACACGCACCTAGTAGAATGCCTGTGTGTCTGCTGTGTTTAGTAATCTCGGTAGCGTGTTCTGTAAAAGTGTCATGCTGTAGTGTGATAGGGTAGTCATGTGTAGGTTCGATTACCAGCCATGCCACATGTGTGTGTGTGTGTATGTCTGTATCTCTCTCTCTCTCTCTATATATATATATATATATATATATATATATATATATATATATATATATATATATATATATAATCTATTTTCTGCCCATAACTCTGCTCTTGCATGGACAGCTGACTGTTTCATGCATCACATATTTGCATAGCTTTCACATACCAATGGGGTATGTTGCAACTCCCAACATTGTCCATGCAACGTCCGTGTTACACGCCCTTACAGTCGTTTGCTGTATATCTTGGCAGACATCTTTCCTTGCTGTACTCTCACTGTACTCGTACATGCCGGAGGCTTCATGTATTATGGCCTAGTTTTGATGTGTGTATGTCTATTTGTGCTGTGTGCATGGCTGTGGGTATGTCCCACTATCATCATTTGTAAAGGTGACAGCCCTATAGGTTCTTCATGTAGACTGCTGTGTCATTTGACATGTCAGCACATACCTGCGGACAGTACTGCACGTCCTACTGCAGCGCATTTCATACCTTCTGCGTTATCTTGCAGTCGATATTGCTGTTTCCTCACACATGTATCTGTTTCTGTTCATACCACTCCACCTCCTAGAGCAAGTTGCTGGACAAGGCCTTATCTGATAGTGGGACACATAGGGGCAGTATTGACATGTTGCTCTTACAAACGTAGATAGTTGACACAATAATAGGTTTTGCATTAGTATGGCTTTTCTGTCGGATTTGGTGTCTTACTCACATGTTTGTCATTATTTCATGTCTTCAGTTATCATGAAAGTGCCAGAATGTTACTGTTGTTACGTGGAACACACCAAACATATGAGGCAGAACTCTGCACATTCTGCGTAAATCTGTACAGTTGCGGAGTATGTGTCTGTAACAAAATATCAACTTTCTGACACCAATACACAAATTGTATGGTGGCATCACAGGCCACATGCCATTATATTTATATTGCAGGACACACCCACCCAGACAGTTGTATTCCTCACACAGGCCAACAGCTGCTTATCCACACTAATTGGTCTATCATGTACCATATGTGTGCGCCGGTATTTGCACTTTCAGTCAGTGGCAGAGCTCACGTACGTGTCTGGGGGACTGGACATTGTTACGGTGACACTGCATGACACCCTGAGGGACACATTACTTTTGTGTCTATTAACCTTCCACATTGACATTCACAGGGCATACGTTGTCATTCACATTTGTCGGAGTACATGCGTGTGACTTGTACATGTTTTCTCATTTGTCCTGATGTCTTTCTTCTCACCTGTCCACCTAGTATCACTAGTTCTGTACATGTATTTTGGACAGATTACTTTCATACCCCTAACCTGTACACATTATGGGTAAACACCCTGACGTTTGACCTTGTTACATTTGTCATAGTCATGTGCCTTTCTGGTAAATTGCTGGCAAGGCATTATGGACTGTGCGGTAGATAATAGTGACTGACATTTCCATTACATGATTAGTAACAGTCATAACATCCATATTCATGGGTACGCCAGTATTCTCACAATGTTCTGACTTTGTCTGGGGTATATCTAATATAGTCCCTATTTGTATTTCATGTACTATGCCTTAGTGCAGCTGTGTTATTCTGACAGTTTGCCAGTTATGGGTACCATCTTGGTCGTACACATGTCCATCCATGATAATCACCTACATGACACTGATAGAGGGCCCTACATATTGCCAAAATGGTTTCCGCAAGATCCAGTGGATGGTTTGCCCCATTATTGAGAATATAGGCTTGTGCTATCCCCACATCACTCCCACGGGGCGGGCCTACGAAATCCCTGCCAAACAACACCTAGGCCCATTTCTGCATACCCATGATTCCCATACCTGACAACCCTCTACAGTACCCATTACACATGTTTAATGTGTGCGGTACTGAAGTGTGGAGACACTTATATGCACTCCCCACTCTCCGGATATCAGTTTGTACGTCATACATTCTATCGACACATGTGTCATCACCCTTGCACCTGATACTGTTGCATGTACAGCTATTTTGTATTTGCTGCGGTCACTTCTTTTGCGTCAATGTCGGTTGACACTATGTAAGATTCAATTTTTGGAGTCCTGCAATGGACACCTATCTGCATGTTTAAAGTGTAGAACATGCTGGACTGTCACTTTCTGGCCAATGGTTTGGAATGCTGCGGTTTATTCACCTTTCCTGCATGTCTGTTTGTCTACCCATATTAGATATAATGTCGCCTATTTATGTACATATGTCATATCTACGAGACATAAGTCTGTTGTGTATACATATATACATGTACAATCCTCATTTCATAACTTGCTTTGGTTTTTGTCTGTGGATTATGTGTATACACATATATCTATATCCATACCATACCTTTCCACTATACAGATTGTCGCAGAGTGTACAGCTGCTTGCCCCTTTATCTTCGCTGTGTTTTACATAAACCTGTGTCTATCTGGCAATGTAGTGACATTTCATTTGAGACTTATGGTGGGGATTTCTGGCAAGCAGTTCAGGTTACGACTGCATACCCTTCAGAGAATCCATGCTACTGACACACCCGTTATTCTGTCCACTTTCTATGTTTGTTCTGGCACATATCTGGGGTTTGTCCCTATTTGTACCGGTAGTTTGCATGGCTTTGTCCGGTTTCATACTTTATGAGGTTAACAGGTTTGAGCCATGTATAACTAACATGGGGGAAACAGCATTCATTTACTATGCTGTGAGCAGATCACACACGCACAGGCGCACTTGCATTTCCTTATTGTGGGTTACGCGCAGGCACACATGCATATCCTTATTGTAGGTTACATATCTTTACTAAGTCTTTGTGCTTACATGGGCTTTATTACTTGTGACAGTACCAGTAATTATCTGTAATCCGGTTAACGGACGTTTGCGAAACACATGTTCATCTTTACATATTTAACTGTCTGTACAGCACAGATGCATTCATTACACATTCACATTATATGTGCTGTAGTCGTTGTTCAACCGGGACTGCATTCACGTTGATCGGATGCTGTAACCACTATACGTTTGGTGTTCTGACTCATTTATATGCATACCCATAGTACATAGCTACATTAACATATGCCTCACCGCTTCACTTACGTCACAGGCATCCATTCTCCTGCTGGGAAAAATGTGGTACTACATGTTACACATTCCCTATTCCCTACTGCTCTGGACCCAAGCTTCATATTTCATCACTGCAGGGATATTCAGAACCCAAAGGCTTATAGTCCTGACACATACAGGTCTTTAATTGTCAGGGTGTTCATGTGGTGATCTGGGTTTAGGCTTGTCCGCCTGGTGAACGGAACTGCCCTGACCATGTTCAAATGTCAGACAAAGCACATGGACAGGGTTTGTCCATTTTAAACATTTAATCTGTGTTTACAGACACAGGTGTTTGGGCACCTGTCAGCAGCTTATGATGTTGGCAATACATAATATGGGTGGAGGTGGTTACGATACATAATCCATGGTGAGTGGTGTTCCCATTCACATTTGACTATTTCCTGTATTCATTCTTATGAGGGTTATTATTTTGCACATGACTTGACTATGAATTAACTACGGGTATGCAGTAGTACAGTCAACATATGTGACAGTTTGTTACAGTATATATGTACGGACCTCTGTAATACTGGGGACTACCCCACATCCTTCACAACATTTCCTGCTTATGTACATACTATTATTCAGTGAACTTTCAAAGCTTGTGAGAGCAGTAATTACATCTGTCCCTATTTGTCCACCCATCCTTTTAGGCTTTGTCCAGGTTTTGTTGCTGTAATAGGTTGAGAGGTGGTGTCGGTATGTGATTGAGTTGAATATATACTGTCGATAATTCAGTGGGGAGTAGGGTTACCACTTGTTCCTCTTTGCAAAGGGAGGTCCTACTCTGGACAGTTGTGTCCTGTGACGACACCTAAGACATGGCAAATGTCCTGTGATTTTAAGACAATAATATATTTCTTATTTTCTGTACTAGTTGCATTATACAGGTATTTTGTATCTGGTACACATAACTATTATTTGGGATAGCATAAGCTATTCAAATGCTATGGCATAAGCTTTTATCTTGGCATACACGTGTAATTCTGTCCTTTGCACTGGCCAGGGGTATGTTTTATCCTGCAAATTCTCACATTTCTACAAGGGATGTCCCACCTTGGCCATCTGAACAGGTGGCAACCCTAGTGGGGTGACCTGCATGGTGGACAGCTGTTCCATCCTGTGTAGTATGAATTGCATGTCTGTGTAGAAACTGAACAGCACCATGACTACACATACATGTTTTGTCCAGATGTGTACAGTAATGGACACCGTGGCGTGTGAACAACTCTGAGGTTTCAACAGGTTGCTTATCCCACGCGGGATGTACACACATTTTGCCGTAACATTAATGCATGGGCATTTGGATTTAAATACCTGTGATGGGATGTTTACAAATGTGGGATACATATTTGCAATCCGGACACTGCCTAGGACGATACTTCCTACTACATATGGGGAATACTCGCTATGTGTAGGTGTACGGATGCGCAAGGCGGGTAGCTGGATTTGGTGGACATTCGGACATGGGTGCGGGTTATGTGCTATACAGGGGTTGTTGCGTATTGCATTTGCATGCATGGGTTCTACTTTTGGATATCCCGGTTCCGCATATAGCATCCTATGTGTATGTGACGGTTACGTTCCTGTTCATGTGTATAGCACATTTTAATATACATATGTTTGTGTGTGTTTGGTATACAATTTGGACTGTCAGGTTTCTTTACAGTTGTTATATAGCCACAACTGCCCTGCTGTATACTATCACTACCACTGTGGGACTGCTGGTGACCATACCCATGGGGCTAGACGTGTGTATTGGCGGCGCGCTGACATGATGCGCTTCACTTCCACTGGGTATAACTTCTGACAGTGCAGTACATTACGGACACACGATTTTAAATATCATTTGTTCCATGGACGGAAACTCATATTATGTTGCGTGCATTTCTGTTTGGTTCTCCATTTTGTGTGGCCGGGAACTGTCTTGCATACTTTGCATACATTTCATTATCCACGGACACTGATAGGTGCGATTACTATTGCAGGCAGGCTATAATATTCAGCAGTTTAGGTTGCTCATCGCCAGCCGATATTGACACGCCTCCGGGCACAGCTTAGTAATGCCCCATGCACTTGCGCACGTGTCCTATACACGTGGATGTGGTAGCGGCGCACCTTCATTAATATGCATATGGAGCTACAACACCATTTATACGCCGCACGGCCGGCGCAGGCCTTACACCGGCCTTGCGCCGAGCTTCATGAATCCAGGGGTAAATGTACCTGTCAGCATCTACAGTCTCATGGCTTCTAAGCCTTTAGTCTATCAGCTTAATTCTGTTATTTTCTACAAAGTCATTACACTGCGGTGATGGCCATAAAGGGAGCGGTGAGAAGACACAGGATGAAAATGAAGATGAAGAATGAATTTCTTCCTTTAGCCACAATTCTTAAGGCCATATTTGACTCAAAAGGTTTGAAAAAAGCTGTAAAATTCAAGTCATGACATTTTGAATCTAATGGCTTGGGGGAAGGGCTGAGACCTCTGGCTTAATTTGATTATTTCTCCCTCATTTATTATGGTATATTTGTGGACAGTTAGGATATATTGAAATAATGCAGTAAAAATCTGAAGAGTAAAACAAAGTATGAGAAAACAAGAAAAAAATCTAAACAGTGTGGGAAGGCTAGAATGAAGGGAAAGTAGAGGGCACACTGGGGGGACAGGGACAGAATGGAGCCCATGGAGTGCTTTTCTACGGGTTTCCTTTTACCAAAACCAAGAGTCAAAATATTCAGTATTGACAGAGACTGTCCCATTTAAGTGCATCACACAGCTTATCAACATGGTATGGTACGCACCATAAATCATTTCATAAGCTGTAACACCTGGATAAGAAAAAAGTATGCAAGATGCTTGGTTTTGCCAGATTTCAGGTATACAACACTCCTTTTGATTGTGTCTTTATTTGCTACTATTTATCATATGCTTGGCTGCATAATAGTGCTAAATATGCCTTTATAGACACTACTCATCGTGTTTGACTTACGTTTTTTGTCTCCGACAAGTAGTAAACTGGAGTGATGATGTCCCTTGATAAGGGTGGCCTTACAACTGGCTTGTGTAGTTAAAGTCCCATCAGCCTTACAAGTCTCATCTGTGAAACCACAGGGTGTATCATTATTAACTTCATAAGCTGTGATATCAAGACTCTTGTTTGACTTTACCTCCAACAGTTTGGCTTTGTGAAGGGTAGATCCTGTGTGGTTAACCTGATAAACTTTTTCAGAAGAGTTACAGAGGTTGTAGATGGTGGCCATGATGGGGTATCTTGACCTGGCAAGCATCTTCAGCACCATTCTCCATGCTGGCATCATAAAAATGCTAACTGCTTGAAAAATGAGTCCATATATGGTAAGCTGGATAACAAACTGGTACACAGTGCAAGTTGCAGATGTCTCATCGGTAAGTATGAAAGTGACCAGTAGTGTCTTTCAGAGCTCAGTGCATGGAATCTCTTGCTTTTGTTATTTACTTCTCATATCAAGTGGAGAGCCAAAACCTCTGGCACTTAAAGTCTGCAGATGACTGCAAATTGGAGGCTGTTAAGTAATCCTACAACGCCCAAACTAACTCTCACAAGTAAGGCTTTGGTGTACCAAACATGAGCTCAAGCTAAATGCTAAAAAGTATAGGGTCACCTTTGGTACCCAACCCCTTCCTTCATCATACGGTATAGCCAACATACCACAACAAAATGAAAATTTTGTCAGGGCCTAGAAACCTGTACTGACTATAATATGACAACAGTTGTCAGGAAATCCTTTTATTTAGCCCACCAAACTGCCAAGGGAATATCATCACAGTCTTAAGAGGTAATCACTCCCTTATAGTCAGCATTGCTCAGGCCAGTTATTAACTACAACACTTCACCCCCCCCCTTGGGATGCATCTCACTAAACATCTATGACAATTAAAAAGACCCTTAATGCTCCTAAGCAATAAAATCACAGGACTAAATTCCCTGAGCTACCATGAGAGGGAGGAAACTCTTACCCGTTATTCATTATCTTACACACTTTAAAAGGGAGATCTGTCTTCCTTACTTCACCATTAGAGACCTAGTTGCCCTGGACCTCCTGTTTCTTCACAAGTCCAGTATCTTCATCAGTACTTGAAGCAGGGATCTAAATCTTCAACAGGTAAATAAAACACAGTGGAGAGGCATGCTTAGAAGTCAGCACCTCTCAATCCTTTGGAATAAACTTCCCCTACATGTTAAGCAGTGTGACTGACTATCTTATTTTAACCATAAAGTAGTGACTGGATGGTTATCCTCAAATTCACTCTAGGTTGTACTGGTATGGCCCTCCTGGAAAAGGAAGTGCTGCCTGAAGGAGGGTCTGGCAAAGTGTGAATGGTCATAAAATTCATTGACCGTGGAATATCTATCAATCTAAACTGTTTTAAGGCTTACTCTTATAGTTTGTCAGGCCATCTCTGCCTGCACTCATAAGAATCCTGAGCAGCATAAAGTGGGTGCAAGAGAATGAATGAATAAATAATTAAATACAACAAAATGATTACTACATTATAAGTCAGTCTAACACCAGTGAAATGTACCTCTGTAGAAAATTCTGCCTAAAACAGGCTATTATATGGGAGAGCAAAAGCCAGTCCTGATACTCAGTGGGTGAAAGGCAAAAACACTCAAGTCTGCATCACCTTATGGAAATTAAACTTTAATTGTAGAACATATGTCTGAACTTTATGATGTATGTACATAAATCAATGTCTTATTTTACATTTGTAAAGTGTTGTCTTTAATACGATTGATCCAGGTTGTATCTAAAAAGGGTCAAAAGAACAGTTCACCTACCTGGCAAACAAAAAGCAATCAGTCAATAAACAAATAAATAAACTGTCCAGAATTTACAAACAGCAATCAGTCAATAAACAAATAAACAAACTGTCCAGAATATAAACAAATAAACTGTCCAGAATTTACAAACAGCAATCAGTCAATAAACAAACTGTCCAGAATTTAAGAACACATCTAATTGTGCCTCCTATTTTTGCCCTGCCCCTCATAAAATAATTGATTTTAAGGGGTTGGGAGGGTGGCCTAATGGATAAGGTGTTTGCCTTACAGACACAAGGTGCAGGGTTCAAGTCTCACAAGGGATAATTGGCTAGGCTTAAAATGGCTCGCAAGGGCAGTTAGCCTAGTACTAATCTATGAATCTATGAAAGGCAAATCACTCAGGATCATACCTATCAACTCTCCAAAATTTCACGGCATCTCCAGTTTATTGCCTCATGTTTTACATCTGCTCTTCATAAAATCTGGCAAATCATTTCGGAGCCAAACCACTAAAGGATATGAATGAAGACTCAGACTCAAATGTTTCATTATTTAACAAACTCATTAAATAATTAAAATGTTGGGTCCGAGACTTCATATTCTTCAGAAAATCAATGCTAGTGTAAAGCTCATTAATCTAGCTGATTTCTAAGTCTATAAGAGCAATATTAAAAATATATGTCTGATTATGACCCTTTACCCCCCATCATTTTTGGCTTTGCTCAGATTTCTTAAGCAAAAGTTGAGAGGTATGCAAAAAATTACAGTCAGTCACTATTGCCAAACATTAAAGTTTTATACTTTTATTGTTCAGAAGATATATACTGATGTGAAATCTGTTCTGTTAAAATTTTAAATTAATAAGTAACAGTTAAAAAACACCCCTAGTTTTGAGCCTTCATTCTGCTGTTATTTTTGGCTTTATCCAAAACTCGTGGTGAAAGATGGTAATCGGTGTGCAGTGGAAATGCTTGCATAGGCATTTCCATGGTAACCACACACAAAGCAGCTAATACTCCAGAAACTCCAACCAAAACAAAAATAATGAAGCAGTAGCTTAGGAAAACACCAAACTTTAACAGCACCATCGGTAAGCGCTTTCATCTCTTCACTTTTTCACTCAACAGAGACTTCAAACAACCATTTAAAATTACTACAAGAATTTATACATAACTAATCACATGATCATATCCACTTCATATCATATGACATAACGCAAAACGTCTCCAATACTTTAAGAATTTATACATAACTATTTGATTTAGCTGTTGGCATAAGCGTATTAGTTTTATGTATGGTTTTAAAGTACTGGAGATGTTTTGAGTTATGTCGTGATATGAAGTGGATATGATTATGTGATTAGTTATGCATAAATTCTTTTAGTAATTTTAAATGGTCGTCTGAAGAACTTTCTGTTGAGTGAATAAGTGAAGATACGAAAGCGCTTACCATTGGTGCTATTAAAGTTTGGTGTTTTCCTAAGCTACTGCTTCGGTATTTTTGTTTTATTTCCATGGTAACTGAGCATGGGCAGCCAGAAAAAAAGATGATTTATTACTCAAATTGTCATTTTTCCAGCTGTCTGAGCTTGTGTTTTGCTCAGAAATGCAAATTATTCCATGTAATCACTACTCCAGCAGCACTTTCAGGGAATATTGGGCAGCTGTTAAGCTGTTGAAAGTGGAGAGGGCTTTCCCCCCTTGCCCTATGGCTCTGGCACCCATGTACAAGGCTAGCTGCTTTTATCAGTAATTTAAATCCTATCCAGTTTCCCTCTTATTCCATGAATTAACCTGCCCCATTTGGTGTTAGATTGGTCTTACCCTCCCCATACTCAATAATTAATTACTCTTGGTAAGAAAATGTGGGATTATACCATAAATAATTTCAGAGGACCCATGTATGGGATAAACCATTTAGGAACAGCCTCTGTCCAGTAGTAGTATGGGGGGCAGTCCTGAGTTAAATTTTCTATTATCCACCCATACATCCAAGTTTTGCTTGAGGAGGGACATGGATGGGAGTCTGTCCCAGACAAGTAGCAACCTCTGCAAAATATACCTGTCTCTCCAAACACTTCTGTTCATATTATAGAAGAGGTTTAGATCCCTAGACCAAGTACCTCTAATGTCGGTTGACTTGCTGAAGTGCAGTAAATCCATCAGCACTAGGTTGGAGGATACCTTGTATGCCAGTAACAGGTCACCTATTAGCAGTCTATAGGATACTGAATATAGTGACATGGCTTTGAGTTGGTCCATGTGGGACGTATTTTTTAGGCCTTGCATCCTTTTAGTAAGGTATCTCTGTGGGCATTCCAGATGTTGCATGTGTCTATACAGAAACATGATAAAGAGGACATAATACTCAATAACTGGCCTAATAATGGCTGAGTAAAGTGAAA
The DNA here is from genome assembly GCF_019279795.1 of Protopterus annectens. NCBI lineage: Eukaryota > Metazoa > Chordata > Ceratodontiformes > Protopteridae > Protopterus > Protopterus annectens. Next base: position 1,737,303,278 of record NC_056729.1, on the reverse strand, counting down.
CAATAACACCCCCTAGACCTGGACACAATTCCTTTATTTATAAGCTGCACAATATAAGACTTTCTTATGACTGTGTACACATGTTGTTACAAAGTTTGCTCACTGTCCACATAAGTTCCCAAATCCTGAACTGGGACAACTCTCAGGGACACATTGTCAATGTGGTAGGTTCACACTATAGATGACTTATGAAAGGATACAATAATGCATTTTTGGCATGTAGTTTCAGTCCATGAATTTGGCACTGGTTATTTATTTGAGACAAACCTTCTTATAGGATAGCTGTGTCATTTGGAGATTCAATGAGGGCTCCTGGCTTGTAGTCATCAGCAAACTTAGTCATCCATAGCTCCTTGGTACTGGCTTTTACTTTAGAAATGTGTATGTCAAATAGTGGAGGTCCCAGAAGTGAACCCCTGGAGGACTCCATGTGGGACTGGTCTTTGTGGAGGTAGTTGCCTCTATTTTGATCTCTTGCATCTCATGTGCCAGCTGACAAGCCAGTGGGTGACACAGATTTATTCCCAATTCATTTAGCTTTTCTACTAAGCCTGATTGGGAGATTGTCTCAAATGCATTTGACGTATGCTGCGCTTACCATTTTAACTTCATCCATTTATTTGGTGACCTTTCCAAAAAAATCCACCAGGTTGCATAAGCACGACCTGCTCTTAACGTACCCAAACTGAGACTGATCCAGTGTTTGCAGGTTCCCTCTGTCCTTATTGATTAGTTCCCTGATAAATCTTTTTGTGCCTTACATATGAGGCTGGTCATACTTATGGGTCCAGTGGAAGATCTTCTCTGTCGCAGGGCAATGGCTGTAGCTACTCTCCATTCAGTTGCTACAAAACTGATATGGAGTCTTGGGTTAAGCAGTATTTGGATAACACTTTTAGGACTCGGTCTTGTGAAATATCTGGAGGTGAGCCAGTTTCAGGTATATCAAGTGGGACACATGAAGGGCTAAATTTAGAGATGAATTGATCTGACAGTAGTTACGCTGTATATTCAGCCTCAGTATAGACAACATCATGCACAATCAGTGTAGTACATTGCCGCATTGCACTTCTGAAATTCTGAACATAAATAAAGCAAGCCTTGTAATTGTCATTGGCTAGGGTATCTATTTTATCCTTAAACTTGGCTTTGGTAGATTTTATTAAGATCCTGACTTGTTTATTCCAGTGGAAAGGGCTCTAGCATTCTGCGGTTTACTCGTCTTACTTTTGGTCAAAATGATCTTCCTTTTATTGTAAAGGTTGTTGATATTATGTTTTCACCATATGAGTTTGTTTCCGGGTTTGCCCTGCATTTGTTCCCACAGGATTCAGTTGCTTCTATGCATCTGTTTACATTGTGGCATAGTGTGTTGGTGTACATTTCCACATATATAGTGGAATTAACTGGTTTGGTAAGGATTTGAAGCTTGCCAATGTATCACTTAAGGGTAGGTAGCTTGTCTTAGAGAATCTTCTAAATTTACCTAGAGTGGAATGGGTCTCTGGTTGCAATTTTTTCAGGGGAGATGATGAAGATGCACAACGAATAGTGCAAGAGGCTCCCATATAAATAAGAACAAAATCTAAGATGTTGTTCTCCTAGTGGGGACTCTGATTAATTGTTCCAGGGCATTTATATTGATAAAGTCCAGTTATTTATGTGCCTCTACACAAGTGGTGGTGGAGGTCTCTCAGTCTTTAGTTGGTGTAAATGAAAAACTCTTCTGGAGCTATACATTAATGTTGTTTCACACAGAAGAATTGGATAAGAATTTCTAAGGCACCCTCACATCAAGTGCCATTTTCCCTATAGCAGTCCAGCTGCCACCCTGGCCATCTGACCAAGCCTGCCACCAAGCTGTAATCAGTTGAACATCCAGAATCTATAGTGTCATGTCTAATGATGCAACTGTAAAGTCAGCTATTGACCTTTGTCTCAAGTTACTCTATTACAAGTGTGCTTTGCATCCTTTCCTCTTGAACATGGTGTTTATTGTGGAAAGTTTAAGACTAACATAAAAAGCTAAAAAACAGTTCATCTCTTGGGTTTAGCTCAGGCAAGCTGTTCATATTAATTATCCCCCTCTAGGTATCTCCATCTTTTGTCACATTACTGTTGAAGTTGTCTAGCATGAGAATAGAGTTATTTGCTGAATTCATCTAGCTTTGGTGGTAAACAGGAATAAAGGCTTCATAACTATCCAGATGACCCAAGATTGAATACAGACATGGGTAACCGATGGTGCAGTACTGTGGACAGGCATGCCTCTCTTGAGAGGAAGGGACTATGATGCTGTAGGTGAATCAATCAATAAGCCTGGTGGAAGATGAGACTTGTATTGATTGCCAGGCTGGATATGCAAGATGACCAAGGAGACAGGACTGCCCTATGGCCCAGGGAAGACATGTCCTCCAGGGAGCTTCTCCTTACCTGCTTAGCTTTGGGGTATAACATCACCATTTTAGGAGCAGTAAGGCATAAGGTAGTGACAGGACATTATATGTGATACCTCCAAATGTTTTCTCAGCTCTAAGTTTCAACTTCCACTTCCCAACCCACCAACAGCTGAGGCAATCCTAACCAAAGAGAAATGGATCCAGAGACAGAAGTTTCAAAGTTTAGAGCACTAGACAAAGGCTGCTGAACATTCATACCTCTCAACCTCCAATAATTAAAAACATAGGTGCTGGAACCATAGAGCGAGGGGCAGGGGGCTCTCCCTCCATTTTACAGCTGCAGGACCTGTTTTTCTTTAAGGAGGAACCAAAGGAAGACTTGTGTGTGTATATCACATGCTAACATAATTTTAAAACACAGAAGTCTATGGAAAATTATCTCAATCTCATTGCTATAAGCCCGCTGCCAGACACATTCATCCACAGTAAGAAGTGCTCAGTTTATATTATGCTGCTTTGGGCACCATTTATATTAAGCTGCTTTAGGGTGTGTTCTCCATTTATACAATGCTGCATTGGGCTCCATTTATATTATGCTGATTTGGGCTGGGTGCTCAGATGTTTATATTATGTTGCTTTGTGTGCTCCGTTGTTTATATTATGTTGTTTTGTGTGATCTGTTGTTTATATTATGTTGCTTTGTGTGCTCTGTTGTTTATATTATCTGTTGTTTATATTATGTTGCTTTGTGTGCTCTGTTGTTTATATTCTGCAGTTTTGTGTTCTCTGTTGTTTATATTATCTGTTGTTTATATTATGTTGCTTTGTGTGCTCCGTTGTTTATATTATGTTGCTTTGTGTGCTCTGCTGTTTATATTATGCTGATTTGTGTGCTCTGGTGTTTATATTATATGTTGTTTATATTATGTTGCTTTGTGTGCTCTGTTGTTTATATTATCTGTTGTTTATATTATGTTGCTTTCTGTGCTCTGTTGTTTATATTATGTTGCTTTGTGTGCTTTGTTGTTTATATTATGTTGCTTTGTGTGCTCCGTTGTTTATATTTTGTTGTTTTCTGTGCTCTGCTGTTTATATTATCTGTTTATATTATGTTGCTTTGTGTGGTCTGCTATTTATATTATGCTGCTTTGTGTGCTCCATTGTTTATATTATCTATTGTTTATATTATGTTGCTTTGTGTTCTCTGTAGCTTATATTGTGCTGCCTTGTGTGCTCTGTTGTTTATATTATGTTGCGTTGTGTGTTCTGTTGTTTATATTATGTTGCTTAGTGTGCTCTGTTGTTTATATTATCTGTTGTTTATGTTATGCTGCTTTGTGTGCTCTGTTGTTTATATCATGTGTTGTTTATATTATGTTGCTTTATGTGCTTCGTTGTTTATATTATCTGTTGTTTATATCATGTTACTTTCTGTGATCTGTTGTTTATATTATCTGTTGTTTATATTATGTTGCTTTCTGTGCTCTGTTGTTTATATTATCTGTTGTTTATATTATGCTGCTTTGTGTGCTCTGTCATTTATATTATGTTGCTTTGTGTGCTCTGTTGTTTATATTACCTGTTGTTTATATTATGCTGCTTTGTGTGCTCTGTTGTTTATATTATGCTGCTTTCTTGCTCTGTTGTTTATATTATCTGTTGTTTATATTATGCTGCTTTGTGTGCTCCGTTGTTTATATTATGTTGCTTTGTGTGCTCTGTTGTTTATATTATGTTGCTTTATGTGCTCTGTTGTTTATATTATGCTGCTTTGTGTGCTCTGTTGTTTATATTATGTTGCTTTGTGTGCTCTGTAGTTTATATTATCTGTTGTTTACATTATGTTGTTATGTGTGCTCTGTTGTTTATATTATGTTGCTATGTGTGCTCTGTTGTTTATATTATCTGTTGTTTATATTATGTTGCTTTGTGTGCTCCGTTGTTTATATTATCTGTTGTTTATATTATGTTGCTTTGTGTGCTCTGTTTTTTATATTATGTTGCTTTGTGTGCTCTATTGTTTATATTATTTTACTTTGTGTGCTCCGTTGTTTATATTATGTTGCTTTGTGTGCTCTGTTGTTTATATTATTTTGCTTTGTGTGCTCTGTTGTTTATATTATCTGTTGTTTATATTATGTTGCTTTGCGTGCTCTGTTATTTATATTGTGTTGTTTTGTGTGCTCTGGTGTTTATATTATCTGCTGTTTATATTATGTTGCTTTGTGTTCTCTGTTGTTTATATTATGTTGATTTTTGTGCTCTGTTGTTTATGTTATGTTGCTTTGTGTGCTCTGTTGTTTATTTTATCTGTTATTTATATTATGCTACTTTGTGTGCTCTCATCACATTTTTGATGTTTAGTGTCCTGCCACCTATGTGGTAATTCATGGGTGCATGTTTTTTTTCCAAAGGGGATAATTCTACATTTCTTGGCATTAAGCTTGAGCCCATGGCTCTGGCATCAGGCATCTGTTTCTGTAACTCCCTTTTGTAGAATATCCACATCATTTGGGGATTCAATAATGGCTCCCAGTTTGCAGTCATCTGCAAACTTTGTTAGCCAGAGTCCGTTAGTGTTGGCCTGTACTTCAGAGATGTAGATGCCAAACAAGAGTGGTCCCAGGATTGAACCCTGAGGTACTCCACTTGTCACTTGTCTGGAGATGGATTTGGAGTCGGCCATTCGGAGGTGCCAGTTCATTTTGTAGTTCATGTAGTACACAGCCTGGGATGTCATCTGGTCCCATGGATGCTGTACTCTTAGCTTTCGAGAGTGCGGTTTCTACCTGTGTAGCCATGGTTACCGGAATTTGGCAATCTTTTGGTATTGAGATGGGCCCTTTAGGGGGTGAGAGGGGGATGAAGTTGGCACTAAATCGATCTGCCAGGATATTGGCAATATCCTTGGGATCAGTATATTTAATGCCATTCTGTTGTAGCTCAGAGCAGATCTGAGCATTGCCATTTAGATTATTGGCATAACTATAGAATGCCTTGTGGTTGTCTCTGGAATTTTTAGCAATTTTATTTTCATAACTAGCTTTTGAGGATTTTATGAGGGATTTCAGCTTCTTACTGAGGCTGGAGAGGGAGTTTTTTTGCATCCTGGGATTTTCCTCTTTTCTGCAACAGTTTTTTCCTTCTGTTGTATAGTTTATTTATAGCAGGGGACCACCAGATTGGCTTCCTTTTTTTGGATGAGAGCATCTTGGTTCTATTTGGGATGGCACGATTCATGCACAAGTGGATGTGCTTGTACAGTGCCTTAGTGTAGGATTCTGCACTCGAACTTTCAGTTCCCGTCTGCATGGGTGTCATGAAGTTTGTCACTTCTGACTTCAGTAGCATGAAGTTGGCTGTGGAGAATTTTTTTAAGGAGGTTTCCTTACTGGTGGGTGGTGGTGGGATGTGGATGTCAAGGGTGATTTGCTTATGGTCAGACCTGACCAGTGAGGGGGTGACCACTGGTGTGGAGCATCTGTCTCCCATGTTGGTCATGACCAGGTCTAGGATATTGGAGCCCCTGGTGGGACAATGGATTAGTTGATCCAGGGCATTGGAATTTATGAATTCCAAGAACCGTTGGGAAAAGGAGTTGGTACCCGAGTAGTTTTCCCACTTAATGGTAGGGTAGTTGAAATCACCCAGTATTAGGGTGTTTGGCTGTATCTTAATATTTTCCAGTATGTTCATTTTTTTAACAACTGTAGTGTGAAGCAAGCACTGCACATTATAAACATTCTGTGACTGTATCTTGTACAAAGTGCCATTCCACTTGTCCTACTTGTGTGTGAATATGTGTATTCTATGCATGATCATTTCACTAATTGTTATTTATTTATTTATATTTGTTTATCAGGAAATTCCAACTGGACACAGGTCCTTTTTCAGTGGAGGCCCGTGGAGAAAAGCTCCACAGAACAATAAATTATCTGCAGAGTACATGAAGAACAATTGAATATACATACTAGCAAATAATACATACTGCAGCAATCATTAGTTATACATACAATATGAAACATAGTAATGAACAGATATACCAATATCTAGCTAGAGGCTAGGAATAAAGGTAGGATGTATACACAGATAGTACTAAGCTCAAATAGATACTGTTCTAAACTCATATACCTAAATCTTATGTACAAATACTGCACTAAACTCCAGCAGATAAAAAGCAGAAGCTCCACACGAAGGTAGAACAAGCTAGAAGGGCTAATGGGGTGGAGGGGGAAGGTAGAGGAGTAAGAGAGGAGGCTGAGTGAGTAGTATACATGGTAGTGAGAGGAAGCTAGGTGTAAGTCAGTATACGTGGTAGTGAGAGGAAGCTAGGTGTAAGTCAGTATACATGGTAGTGAGAGGAAGCTAGGTGTAAGTCGGTATACGTGGTAGTGAGAGGAAGCTAGGTGTAAGTCAGTATACGTGGTAGTGAGAGGAAGCTAGGTGTAAGTCAGTATACGTGGTAGTGAGAGGAAGCTAGGTGTAAGTCAGTATACATGGTAGTGAGAGGAAGCTAGGTGTAAGTCAGTATATGTGGTAGTGAGAGGAAGCTAGGTGTAAGTCAGTATACATGGTAGTGCGAGGAAGCTAGGTGTAAGTCAGTATACGTGGTAGTGAGAGGAAGCTAGGTGTAAGTCAGTATACGTGGTAGTGAGAGGAAGCTAGGTGTAAGTCAGTATATGTGGTAGTGAGAGGAAGCTAGGTGTAAGTCAGTATATGTGGTAGTGAGAGGAAGCTAGGTGTAAGTCAGTATACGTGGTAGTGAGAGGAAGCTAGGTGTAAGTCAGTATACGTGGTAGTGAGAGGAAGCTAGGTGTAAGTCAGTATACGTGGTAGTGAGAGGAAGCTAGGTGTAAGTCAGTATATGTGGTAGCGAGAGGAAGCTAGGTGTAAGTCAGTATACGTGGTAGTGAGAGGAAGCTAGGTGTAAGTCAGTATACGTGGTAGTGAGAGGAAGCTAGGTGTAAGTCAGTTGGATATGTATTTGGAGTTGAGATGAAGTGAGGTAGTTAAGCATGTTATAACAGGTCTGAGAGATTGAATGAGGAGGGAAGGGGTGGGTAAAGGATGAGCCAGAGCTTGCAGAGAAAGGAATGCAATCATCAGATCAGTGTGCGGCAGGGTGGCTAGGGGAGGGGAGAGGAAGGGGAAGTGAGAGTAGGGTTACTAGTCGGGATTGTGCATGGACGTAACAAGAGACTTAAAGGACAACTACGACAAGCTGGACATTAATTCTAATCTACCACAGCATTTTCCCCCCTATCTACTGATCCATCCACTCAAAAATGACATTACTACTGAAAGAAGCATTTAGTTTCCCTGTTTTTGTGATTCCAACTGAACGGCTATCTGTACTGTGAGCCATCTTCCCTAAAAGTTCATTGTCGCACTTGCTAGACCCTATGACAAGTCGCCCAACTGCAGGAACACAAATTTCAGTAGAATTCAGTAAAGCATGCCCTCCTCTTCTCTTTTCGCCCAAGAAATGCCCACTATCTAATTATGCTTGCCCTCTTTAGCATTTCTATTCAGTCTTGCCCGTAAACACGCCTTCTGATGTGCTTAGAAAACACCCTCGCACTGGAGCAGGAACTTCTTCTACAGTTAGTTGTTGCTGCACATGTTTGTTTTTTTCTTGTTTTGCCTCGTGGAAAGAAACTCTGCTGCTTGGTTCTGTGTAGCAATGTTGTAACTACTTAGCCCTGTAGTAGTAATTATTTATAAATTTAATTTGATTTCAATTAACAGCAGCGTATACTTTTGCAGTAAGTGTTTCATTTAGAAAGAGGGTTCGGCAATAGCTGGAAATATGCAGTGACATTGAAAAGCAATGTAGTTTTGGCATGCTGATTTTACTGATGTTGGGTTTCTTCATCAGTTTATTTGACTTTTAGCTCATAGTGCTTACAGGCTCAAATAATGATACAAATCAGTAAGTAGTTATCATTACATACTGGCATTTACAAAAAAATGCCAATCGTAAATGCCGCTTTGTAAATGCGGTATGCCGGTTTCAAAATGCTGGTTTGTAAATGCTAATATATAATGAAATAACTGAACTCGTAATGTTTCTTATAATTCTGAGTACCGCAAATTGAATAGGCCTTTGCAACATGGTCATTTTTTTTTTGTGTTCTTACAGCTGGACTTTGTAGCCTGGTTCCAACAGCAATGTGTTCTTTATTTTTTAATATTATTATATTGTAATGCACACTGGTCATTTTTTTACATATTATTATATATTAATACAGTCATAATTGTGCAGTCATGTTTTACATATATTCACTATATTTCAGTGTTGTTGGGCTGCAGGACAGTAATGTTTTTTTTTTCTTCAGGTTTTTTGTGTGGGTTCCTTCCAGTCATATTCTACAAAGAAAATAAGAGTGTTTGGATCCACAGTCCCAGCCAGGGATGATGCTGATAATTACTTTTTTTTAATTCTGCAAACTGCTTTATTAGGCAAAATACTCAGTGATAAGGGGCAATCAGTTATGCCCCCACTGATGATCACTGCTATCATTACTTGCAAGCTATATTTCACATGAGCTTGTGTGTGAGTTGTTTTAGCTGTTGTCAGTGGAGATTGTGTAACTCTCCTGAGTGGTGTGCTCCTGTTTATAGAGTTTTACAAAAAAACAACCATGACAAAAAGCTGGATGTGGTCTCCCCATATGCAGTAGTAATGCAACTAAATTTAGTGTGCGCGCATGCTTTTTTTTTTTCTTTTTATCCTTTGTTGACAGGGTACACCCACTAGGCTAGTGGCCTCTTTTTAGGGGAGATCTGAGGAGGTATTTATACTGCTAGGGTGATTTGGTCAGGGCACTGGAGACTTCAGTACTTTTTTTGGTAGTTTCCATGGGATCTTTTATATCCACCTGAGCCAATTCAAGCAGATGGGACCTTAGTTTAACGCCTCATGCAAAGAGTGACGCGCTTAGGAGTGCAGGAATATAACAATGAGTCCCTTTCAATAGTAGAATTACATAACAAGGATTAGTTAGCTCTCCAGTCTGTACATAAAGTAACCCAGTGGAGAATGAGCCCCTAGTGGCTATGCATGTGATTCCTTGTGTACCCATATGCACCAGGCATCTATCGTGTTCTTGAAAGTAGGCAAACTTGTAAAAAACCAAACAGTTAATTATAGACTATTCATAGTTTATCCAACTGCAGATTAAGTGCTCAGTTGTTTAAATTGTTTTTGGTTATATCTACTGTTAATAAAATAATTTTATTCATAATATTCCTGTCATAAATTAATGCAATTATGTTGAATTTTACACCTGTAACGTTGTTATTAAATATTTTAAATGCAATATCAAGGTTTCCTCTCAGCAATCTATAATTCATGAAGTACAAATTTAATGCTTTGTCAACTGGCAGTCATGTTCTGGGCTTGATCCATGATTTCTACATTGATATCAAGACCTCTGCTGACTGTAAGGCAACACTTTTGGCTTACACTTTTGCACTGACATAGAATCAGAGAAAGTTTCTAGGCTAATGGCCCTAGGGCCCTTACAAGCCTAGCCGAGTTCTTAACTTATTTCCATGATTAGCACCTATTGCCCCTGGACACAGGTGGTACCCCAAGGATGAATTTACAGCCACCCATCCAATTGTCCAGATTGTGTTTGAAGCGGGCCACTGAGGTGCTTTGCTTGACATGAAGTGGGAGTCTGTTCCAAATGTGTGGTCACCTCTGGGAGGCAAACCTATCCCTTTTGCTGGTTTTATTAATGTCACATAGCAGGTTAAGGTCTTTAGAGCGAGTAACCCTTGTACCATTTGACTTACGGATATGCAGCATTTCTAATAATGAGGGGTCAAAGATTGCCTTGAATGCTAGGCAGAAATAGTCTCCGAGTAGTCTGTATGAAACAGAATAAAGTGTCAGTGATTCCAGATGATCCCATAAGACAGATGTTGAAGACCTAGAATTTTCCTTGTGAGGATCCTTTGTGGTCTCTCCAATTGCTGGAGATGCTTGGACAGGTACACACCAAAAGTGGCCTTGTACTCAATTATTGGCCTTATGGGGGAAGAGTACAGGGAGGTTATAACTTTTTTTTTTCTAGAGACAATGCCATTACTTATGAAATGAGCAATACAGAATGCCCTTCTTACCACTGTGGAGACATGATGGTCAAATGTAAGACTGCTGTCAACCTGTGTGCCCAGGCCTCTCACCACTGAGTGCATACTTAAAGTGCTGCTGTTGTTGTAGTAGTTAGCAGGAACACCGCTCTTACTGAAAGGAATGATGATACATTTTTTGCATTAAGTTTAAGGTGATGACTCTAGCACCATTCATTTGTTTGCATAAAACCCACTTGTAGGATGTTTACATCATTTGGAGATTCTATGACTGCTCCCAGTTTTTAGTCATCAGCAAACTTTGTCAGCCAGAGACCTTTAGTTTTTGCTTGTACTGTGGAGAAATAGATCCATAGATCTATTCACTGGCCACCATATCTGTAAATAGCCCCCTACAGTCTACTAACTTGTAATAATAATAATGGTAGGAATCATGACATTTGCATAAGAACTGTGAAGTTAACTCAGTATACTAACTGGGATCTCATCATGCCAATCTATTGGCAACTCATTACTGTTTGTTTGAAATTCCCTCTTAATTGTGTAATTTGTATGTTGTATTCTTGTGACTTATTGCATTTACAGTCTATATTTACATTTTTGTATTATTATATTCTTGTATTTTTCTGGAGCTTTTCTACCCAGGACTCCATTGAAAATGGGTTCTTCAAGGCCCAACTGGACTATCCTGGCAAACAAACTGCAAATAAATGATAAAATAAATAAATAAATAGATCCCGAACAGTAGAGGTCCCAGGACTGATCCCTGTTAAACACCAGTCTGCTGTTGAAGGTGGATTCCCCTATTTTGACTATATCGGTTCTATCAGTGAGTCAGTTAGTGACCCATCTAACGATATAAGGGTTGATGCCTAGTTTGCTGAGGTTGTCAATGATGCCAGAGTGGGGGATGGTATCAAATACCTTGGCTAAGTCAAGGCAAGCTGTATGCATAGATCTTCCCCTCGTCTGGGGCCTTGGTGACTGTCTCGAAGAAGTCCATCAGGTTTAACAGGCACGATCTCCCCTTGACAAATCAAAACTGAGTAAGGTCAAGTTCATAAGATCCATGATAATTCACTACATGGCCTTGCAGATAAGGCTAGTCAGGCTAATAGGTATATAGTTCCCAGGGTCAGTGGAAGCACCATCTTTGTGCAAGGGACTAACGGTGACTGTTTTCCATTCAGCTGGTATGAAGCCGGTGCTTAGATTATGATTGAAAGGGGTATCCAGTGGTGTTGCTAATTCATGGTGGAGCCCATGCAGGATGCAGCCAGGGATGTTTTCAGGCCCCATAGATGCTGTGTTTTTGGTCTTAGAAAGGGCATTTTCGACTTGCTGTTTAGAAATGCAGGGTAGGAGGGTAGTAGGGATGTCATGGGGTATTTGTGGTGGAGACAGGGGAGTAAAGTTTTCACAGAACCTGTCAGCCAACAGGTTAGCTATGTCCACAGGCTCAGTATATGTGGTATTGTTAACTAACAGTTTGGCACAAATCTGGGCCTTTCCTATTAGGTTATGGATATACCTAGAGAATGCCTTGTGGTTGTCCTTTGTTGAGGAAGCAAATTTTGATTTGTTGTTTGATTCGCAGGCCTTCACAAGAAGTCTTATTTTCATGTTTAAGCCGAGGAGGGAGTGTTTCCAGTTTAGAGTTCAGCCCCTCTTACTCTTAGACAGCAATTTCTTCCTCTTATTGTAAAGCCTGTTAATGGCAGTTGTCCACTAGGCAGGTTTTTTTTTTCCGTAAGGAGCTTGTTTAGGTCCTTCTAGTGAGAGGCTATGAAAGTCGTATGTTAAAAAAATCCTGCAACCCATTATAGAACTGAAAGGGACTGATGCACCTTCACTCAACCTCCCCAGTAGAAGAATGTTAAGTAATTACACAGAGAACGACAAATGCAAAATTAGCTGCATCCTGACATACACTTTGGATTATCACAGTATCAAAAATGTTATTGAAGAAAACTGGGACATTGTCAAAGGAAACCCTTTTCTGATTAATATCTTAGGTGAAGCCCCATCATTTGTTTATAGGAAGGCCAGGAACATTAGAAGTTCTGCTGAATTTAAACCTAGACCATATGAGAAATGCACTAAAAGATGTGAAACTAATTGTACATTTTGTATGTTTATACAGCAAAGTGATAGTTTTTATTGCCCTTATTTAAAGAAAATCATTAAAACCAGTGCAGGGGGTGACTGTAACACTACAAAAGTAATATACAGGGCACAGTGTAATAAATGTGAGGAGAGCGGCTATGGTGGTGCAGCGGTTAGTGTTGCCACCTCACAGCAAGAGGTTCTCCGGTTCAATTCTTGGCTGGGGTGCCTTCTGTGCGGAGTCTGCATGTCCTCCTTGTGGTCACGTGGGTTTCCTCCGGGTGCTCCAGTTTCCTCCCAAAGACATGCAGTAGGTGGATTGGACACTCTAAATTGGCCCTAGGTGTGAGTGTGTGTGCCTTCTGTGGAAGGTTTGGTGTTGGGCTGGCAACTTGACATTGTAAAACTCCACTGCCAATCATGAGCGGACAGATGATCTGCTGTGGTGACCCCTAACCGGGAAAAGCTGGAAGAAGAAAGCTTGTTTAGGTTCTATCAGGTACAGCCAAGTTGATGCAGTTATACAGGAGTTTGTGTAAAGCATTGGTGTAGAGTTTGGCACAGTTGCCAGTTCTATTTGAGGGAGGAGGTGCAGTGAAGCTATTTATACCATCCCATAAGAGGTTATAATCTGCTTCGAAGATTTTTAGTTTAGTTGCTGCTAGAAGGAGGTCAGGTGTGATGGTTACTTTGAATGACTCTCTTCCACGTGATTTGTGAAATGCGTTCTTAATGCAGTTCATGAATTTTGTAATGTTGTTGTACAAGTGACAGGTATTAAAGCTTTAAACATCAATTACCTTTGTCTGTTAGGTTGTAATAGGTTAATATTGCAACCTGCATCTTATTGCAGTGTATAGAGTCTTCTCCAGATTCTTTTTAGGTTTCAACACAGATTGTCTGACTATTTTACATTCCTTATAATTTATGCTTAAAGTATCATGCCGTAATGCATCAATCAATAATTATTTAAATAAATTAAGTAAATAAACATAAAACATCATTGTATTTATTATATTACAAAAGGTGTTACGTGGGAAAATGCTTCATCTCAGTACTTCCACATGCTGAAATATATTAGTGAAGAGATTGCTCTGCTAACTGTCCCATTCTTTACTACTTGTGCATGGGTGGACATGTTACTGTAGGGATCACTTGGGTAACTGGTTTGTTTTGGTATTAGGTTATATAGGTGTTGAGCTTGCTGAGATATATGTTTTATTTTCATGTTTATCCACATTTTAGAGATATTACTGATCGAGTAACTTGGCTAAACATTTTAATGCCTGTGCTAACTTGGACAAATGATTGAAGGTGTCACTTGTGGGAAAAGGATCATGTATGAGGTTTGTTCATGTATACACATATTTTTGAAGAACTAGATTCAGTAATTGTTTCTTTTGTATATTTGAGCATATGTCTGAGGAGGTCCCTTTCATTATGGTGCATGTGGATACTTGGACATACTAATGATGGGGTCACTTGGATACCAAATTCAATTTGGTGTTTCTGGTTTGGTTGTGAATACTTGGTAATAGTCATGAGGGGGGTCACTTTGTTACTGTCTATTACTGTAGGTATGCATACTAGGACATATCGCAGGGCCACTTGGTTATATGCTTCATATTGGTATTTGCGCTTATTTGTACATATTACAAGAGGGGTCACCTATTTCATTGTGCCTCTGCATACTGGAACAGGTTGATTGCTGGGTTAACATATGTAGTTTGTGTATTTCAGCATACTGGGACTTATTAATGAAGGGTTTACTTGTGTAAATGTTTCACATTTGTGCTTGTGCATGCTTGGTGTTTGTGTTTATTTGCTCAAAAGGAAGAAGGGATCACTTACTTAAATGGTTGATTTTTGCGCCTCTGCATACCTGGATCTATAAGTAAATTGTTTGCTGGGGTTAATGTTTTAATTTTGTGTGTATGCATACTGCAACCTATTATTGAAGGGGTCAGTTGGGTAAATGGTTAATTCCCATGCTTGCACATGCAAAAATATACCAGTGAAAAGATTAGTCATGTAACCATTTCATTTTTTGAACTTGTACAAGGTTTGACATATTACTCATGGGGTCGTTTAGGGAAATGTTTCTTTATAGTACTTTGGCATATAAATGGTGATCTTGCTGGGATGTACACTTTTTTTCAGTGTTTCAGCATACTCGTACATATTAATGAAGGGGTTCACAGGGGTAAAATATTCATTCTATTGGCTCTGCAGCGTACGACTAATTACTGAAAGTATGACTAGTGTAACAGGTTAATTTGCATGCTTGCAAATGTCTATACATTTCCTGAAGAGACTGCATGGGTAATTGTTTCTTTTCTAGTGCTTGTGCATATAGGTTCATAGGTAGGTACTAGACTATCGGCCCTGGGGCCTATACAAGCCCAGCGAAAAAGGTACCCTGGCTTTTGCCACCCAAGAAAATTATTTTCCTGTGCTACTGGCAAGCAGAGCCACAGAGGTGATCCCTGGGGTGAATTTCCTATCTCCCATCCAATCATCAAGATTTTTCTTGAAGAGTGCTAATGAGGAGCTTTTTCGATATAGATAGGTAGTTTATTCCACAGTATGAGAAGTCTCTGGGACAGGAATCTATCCCTCCGGCATATTCTGTTTATTGTGGTGACAAGGTTTAGATCCCTAACCCTAGAGCGTGTAGCTCGCAGGGATTGGGATTTCTTTAAGTGCAGCATGTCCATCAGCTCAGGGTTTGACATAGGTTTGTATGTTAGGCAGAGATCGCCCCTGAGTAGGCGATATGCGACGGAGTAAAGGTGGAGTTTTTTGAGACGGTCTGCATAAGGCATCTATTTGAGGCCGGTAATCCTCTTTGTGAGGTTTTTCTGTGGCCTTTCCAGTTGTTGTAGATGTCTTGTGAGGTACATACCAAGGGGCATTGTACTCTATAATGGGTCTAATGAGTGATGAGTAGAGGGGAACAATTACCTCTTTTTTCCTGGATGAGAAACCTTTTGTGATGAGGTGTGCCATGTAGAAGGATTTCCTGACTACTGTGGCGATGTGATTATCAAAGGAGAGACTACTGTCCACCTGTGTCCCAAGGTCTCTTATCACACTTTCATTGTTAAGTATACTACCGCCTATGTTGTAGTTCATGGGTGCAGAGTTTTTACCAAAGGGGATGACAATGCACTTTTTGGCACTGAGCTTGAGGCCATGGCTTTGACACCAGGCATCTGTCTCAGTGAGGCCCTTTTGTAGGATGTCCACATCATTAGAAGTTTCGATTAGGGCTCCAAGTTTGCAGTCATCTGTGAACTTCATTAGCCAAAGACCTTCTGTGTTAGACTGTACTTCAGAGAAGTAGATACCAAAACAGGAGAGGACCAGGACTGAACCTTGTGGTACTCCACTTGTCACTGGTCTGAAGTTGGATTTGGAGCCTGCTGCTTTCACAGTGTGGGTTCTGTCAGTGAGCCATTTGGCCACCCATCTTGTGACATAGAGATTTATACCTAGTTTAGTGAGTTTATCTATAATTCCAGAGTGGGGGATGGTGTTGAAAGCCTTGGCAAGATCTAGATAGGCTGCGTGAACCACCTTACCCTTATCAACGGCTTTGGTGACTTCTTCAAAGAAGTCTATCAGGTTTAGGAGACATGATCTGCCTTTAACAAACCCGAAGTGGATGGGGTCCAGAGTTTGGAGATTACCAATGTATTAGTTTATAAGTTCCATGATAATACGTTCCATGGCCTTGCAGACCAGGCTCATTAGGCTAATGGGGCGGTAGTTCCCAGGGTCTGTGGTGGCTCCCCCCTTGTGGATTGGGATAACCGTCACTGTGCGCCATTCAGCAGGCACAATGCATGAGGTGAGGCTATGATTGAACATGGTACTTAGGTGGGGTGCCAGTTCATTCTGTAGTTCATGTAGAACGCAGCCTGGGATGTTGTCTGGTCCCACGGATGCTGTGTTCTTGGCTTTGGAGAGTGTGGCTTTTACCTGTGCATTTGTAATTACAGGAACTTTGCATTCTTCCGGTATAGAGATGGGCTCTTTAGGGGGTGAGAGGGGTAAAGTTAGTATTGAACCTATCTGCCAGGATTTACTTTACTTTACTTGAGGAAGTATCCAAAAAGAGAGTGGAAGGTTATTTCTATCTACTGTTGGGTTTGGACATTTCTAGACTCTGTACACCTTCAGAAAGTAGGGTTTCGACAACTGCCCCATTTCAACATGGACTTATTCTCATGTACAACTTACAATTCCCATTGACATGCGACATATTGGTGAGAAACTGGGTCATTCTTATGAGCGATGAGACCATAGGAGATAAGGTGGGTGACTCCCCTGTTATAGTATATAAAAAGGATTCAAGCATCAAGAACCTTTTGGAGTCCAGTGGTAATAACACTAAACCTGGTATTGTGAGAATGACAAAATGCGGGCACTGCACTCAATGTAAACACATGCTAGAGAGCGACAGAGTCTTTATTAAAGGTTATGGATGGGTAAAAGTTAACCAGAACTGTAATTGTGCAAGCAAACAAGTAGTGTATGCTGCCATATGCCAGGCATGTCATGGGTTTTATATTGGCAAGACCAAAAACGCCTTTAGGACACGCGTTTATCAGCACACCTATGATATAACTAAAGGCAACATCAAAAATGCCCTGGCAAAACACATCAATACATTTCCAAACCACAATTTTAAGTTTATTATACTGGAAAGGGTAGTAACGAATGAGAGAGGAGGACCCAGTGACTGGTTCCTTGAATTTAGAGAACTTATGCGGCAACATTGAGTTAATGCCACTACTAGCCCAGGTTTGAATGACATGGTGTCCCTCATCAGTTATTTAAAACTTAAAGCTGACTTTTTATTTTAATGAGGTGTACACTATGACCTTGTTTTTCATTTTTATGCTAGATTTTATAGCAATTTTTTACACCGATACAAGTTATTGCTTGTTTCAAGACATTTTGTTTTTTTAATGTACATATTACTTGTTGCACAGACTTATACATATTATGTTTATATTTTCTCTACTAGTAGCATATAGTTTTGTATTATATCCACCAGCTGGCATTTTTTGTAATTTAGTGTCAGGGTGCACATTCAGCATATATACTTTTTACAGTGGTACTAAGTAATGGCTTATTTTATTTTATTGAGAAAGAAATTATTTAGAAAATAAGGGAGTCTATGTCTTTAAACATTTCTATGTTTGATTATTCACTTTTATTCAATCAATGACTTAATTGTTTTATGTATAAAAGGATGGTCTTTCTGACTGTCAGGTATTCTGAAGAAGTCAGTCCTAATATTTGATGAAAGCGCGTAATACATTTTATTTATTCTTGTATCCTGCTCCATTTTTGTGCTTTTTGTTACTTGGTGCTTCTCTTCAATTGCCTATCTGCCAGGATGTTGGCAATATCAGTTGGGTCTGTATATTTAGTACCATTGTGCTGTAACTCAGAGCAGATCTGAGTGTTGCCATTGAGAGTCTTGACATAGCTATAGAATGCTTTGTGGTTGTCTTTAGAATCAGTGGTGATTTTGTTTTCGTAACTAGCTTTGGAGGATTTTATTAGGGATCTCAGCTTCTTACTGAGGCTGACCAGGGAGTTCCTCCAATCATGGGATTTTACTCTTTTTTGCAACAGTTTCTTTATTCTGTTGTACAGTTTGTTTATGGCAGGGGACCACCAGATTGGCTTCCTTTTTTGGAGGATAGCATCTTGGTTCTGTTTGGGATAGCACGATCCATGCACTCATGTAAGTGCTTATAAAGTACAATTGTGTAGGATTCAGTAGTCGTAACTGTATTGTCCATCTGCATGGGTGTCGTGAAGTTCACCACTTCTGTCTTAAGAAGCATGAAGTTGGCTTTGGAGACATTTTTTACCATAGTTTCCTTAATGGGCGGTGGGGGCAGGATGTGGATATCTAGGGTAATTAGCTTATGGTCGGATCAGACCAATGAGGCATTGACTTCAGGTGTGGAACACCGGTCACTCATGTTGGTAATGACTAGATCTAGGATATTGTTGCCCCTGGTGGGAGTGTGGATAAGTTGATCCAGGGAATTGGAGTTTATGATTTCCAGAAAGCATTGAGTGAAGGAGTTGGTACATGAGTAGTTTTCCCAGTTAATGGTGGGGTAGTTGAAATCGCCCATTATTAGGGTTTTTGGTTGAACCCTAATATTTTCCAGTACATCAAGAAAAGAGGAGTGGGAATCCTGGGGCATGGTGGGTGATCTGTAGCAAGCTACAATTTGGATTGCAGTTTTGCCCAGAGTTAGTTGTACTTGGATAACTTCGGCTGCATTATGCTGAGCAACTAGCCTGGAGTTGTGGATATCCTTAATGAATATGGATACACCTCCACCTTTGGTGTTCCAGTCCAGGTTACATGGCTGAAAAGTGTGGTATGAGTTATAACTTGGTAGTGCAGGGGTGCTCTCTGGAGCCTTGAACCAGGTCTCAGTCACTGCACAGATATCGATGTTCTCCATTTTAAGGAGTGCCTCGAGTGAGTGCATTTTGAGATTTAGACTTCTAGCATTGAGTAGCATCACCCTCAGTTTTTGCTTGCCTGTTCCTGTTATGGTGGTGAATTTGTCATTTGAACCTTGCCTAAAAAAGGCACTATAGGGGTGGCAAGAACCTTAGCCAGTATCCAGAATCCCAGGGGTGACAGGTGCAGGCCATCTCTGGCAAAGCACTGTGGTCTGTCGACCATGTCATCCCAGGCAGACAGATACTGGATCCCTTTGGAATGGCACCAGAAGCTTAGCCAATTGTTGAAGTCAATCATTTTGTCCTTGTACTGCGGCATCATTCTGGGTGATGGCAGAATGTGGACATATGACTTTAGGGGTCACTCGGGGAAATGTTTAATTTCTGTACACGTACATAGTTGAACATATTACTTCTGGGCTCACTTGGATAAATGTAATTTGGTGTTTGTGCATACCTGGCCATATACTTGAAGGATCCTTATGTTTCACTTTTGTGCTTGTGTATGCTGGGACATAGTCATGAAGGGTTCACTTCATTAATGTGTCATTATTGCAGTCATGCTTACTTCAACATATTAGTGACAGGTTGTTTAGGTATATGTTTCATACTGATATCTGTGCTTACTTGTACATATTGAAGATGGGTTCACCTATTTATCGGTGCCTCTGCAGAGTTGAACAGATCACTGAAGTGGTTGCTGTGGTCTCTGTGGTGATTGTTGTATTTCAGTATTTCTGCGTACTGGTACACATTATTAATAAAGGGGTCATTCCAGTAAATGTTTATTTGTGCTGCTGCATGCTTGGTGTTTGTGCATACTTGAACATATTAAAGAGGGGTATGCTAAGTTGATTGTTTGTTTTTCTGTGCTTCTGCATACTTGGATATACAAGGAAAGTAGTTGCTGTGATTATTGTCTTAAGCTTCAGCTTACTTGAATATATAAATGAAGAGACCACTTGGTTCAGTGCGTCATTTTAGTGCTTCTGCATACTTGCACATAGTACTTTTATGTGTCACTTTGCAAAATGGTTCATTTTGATGCTTGGACATGCCTCTACATATGACTGAAGAGATTGCTTGGGTAACTGTTCAACTGCTAATAATTGTGCGTGGTTGCAGGTAACGGTTGCATACTTGCATTTTGGTACTTGTGCATAGACTGGCATATCACCATAAGTGTGAGCTGCTTCAGTTCAGTGTTTGTGCATATTGTGAGTTACCAATGAAGCATTTGATGTAGGAACTAATCCATTGCTGTGTCATGTAACTGCTTGTGGAGACATGGTCTGACTGCAGTACTGATCACTGGACAAAAGAGTTCATGTTGTCACAGTCTTGTGCTTGCTCATACATTAGCCAAACTCTTGATGGGGTTGCTGATAGCAATACTTCTTTTATGTGTCATGGAACTGCTCTGTGCTTAATAAGGCAAGCTTTTAATGGGAATGGGTAACTCCATACTGATTCTTAGAACAGCCTAACAGATAATGGTCTTTTGATTGCTGATTCTGCATTTACTGTGATCAGTTCATGGCTTGCCCTTGCGCATGATGATGAATACCTAGATCCTCGCCTCATCTGCCACATAGACAGCTTTGCATCTATTAATGAATGACCAATGAAGGGTGTTTTACAGATACAGTTTCGGGTCTAGCAATTGTAAAAACGTTATATTGCTTTGGACTGCTCTTAACATTAGATACTGCTGTATGGACTTGTTCATGGGACAGTGTGAGGCAGCGTACACATTATACGTAAATCCGTGGCATGTTGTCATAAGGGTGTTCCAGGCAGGTAGGTCTATGGCATATCAAATTAGAGTGTCTGATAGTGATATTTATTATTTTAGTTTTTTTTTTTGGTATGTATTTCTTTATTTTCCATTTGTTTACTGGCTTAGTCCAACTGGACACAAGGTGAACGTTTTCATCGGAGGCCCATGCAGAAAAGCATCAGATACATTGTAAAAAATTATACAAAATAAAAAAGTAATAAAATTTATATAAACCTAGCTGTCTGCTACAAATAGCATACAACATATAAAAGGAGTAGAATCTCAATTTTGCAATTGATGTATTATACAGTGGTTAGAATACTGAGAAATACTATTTATTTATTTATTTATTATTTATTTTACATTTGTTTACCGGGATAGTCCGACTGGATGCATGTCCCTTTTCAGCGGAGGCCCGGGGAGAAAAGCTCCAGATAGACAAACTTACATAGATTACACAGATGTTAGCAAACAATTATAAAAACAAAGTGATTATATACAATGGGTTAATAGTGTTGCCTAGTAGAGACTCACAATTCTCATGGACAGACAATTAAAAGTAAGAGACATCAGATTGGAAGCAGAGCTTGGTGATGTAGTTACAAGTTATGATAATTGCAGAATATGCTTTTTAGTTTATAACTTAATCAGGGTTGGTACATGGGCATAGCCAATTCACTTTGAGATACTGTTTGAGTTTTTTTTTTTTTTTGAAGAGACTTTTGGAGGATTGTAGGGTTTTATAGTTTGGCAATGAATTCCAGGTTTTGCCAATGAAGTTGGCAAACAGGGATTCACCAGCAGAGTTATTAGCTTTGTGGGTTTGGACCAGTAGTTTATCAGCTGACCGTAGGGATCTTAGGTGGCTTAATAATATTTTTAAGTGAGGGGCTATCCTCAGGGTGGTACAAAATTTTGTGTGCTATTAAGAGTTGATTGAATTGAATTAATCTGGGCAGTTCTAGCCACTCTAGTTGTTTAAGGTTCTGGCAGTGGTGGGTTCTATAAGTGGAGCCAGTGGCGAGTCTGGCAATATGATTGTAGCTATGGGACAGCTTACCTAGTTCGGATTTGTTGAGGTTTGAGAGTACAGATGAGGCATATAAAAGAGTAGAGAGTAGGTGTGATCGGGAGATTGCATTCCTAGCCAGTGGGGTTAAAAATGTCTTGTTTCTATACAGTGATCCAAGCTTCTTATTGATGGTCTGTATGGTTTTGTTGACAAGGTCAAATTTGAGATTATTGTCTATGATAACCCCTAGCAGTTTGGTGTGATTATCTGGGGAAATAGTGGTACCATTGTTAGATGTGACAAAGAATGAAAGTGTGGTGGTTCTACTAGTGGGAGAGAAGAGTAGAAGTTTAGTTTTATTGGGGTTTAGAAGTAGGCGTTGGTTGGTGAGCCAGTTCTCGATAGTGTTAAATGTATTTTGGCTTAAGATTTGCAAGTCGGATGGGGAGGTGGCTGAGCAGATGAGAGTGGAATCATCTGTGCATTGAATGCAGGTGGCTTTAGGGATAGCAGTGCGGAGGTTGTTGATAAAAACAGAGAAGAGTATTGGACCTAGTATGGACCCTTGAGGGACACCAAGTGTGAGAGGTAACTGGCTGGAGAGTTTGCCCTGCCATAGTACCGCCTGCTGTCTACCAGTCAAGTAGGACTGGAATCACTGGACAACAGGCTTATTGAGGGAAATAGATTTTAGTGAAAGAATGAGAAGTTCATGGTTGACCATGTCAAAGGCTTTTGATAGGTCAAGAAATTAAAAATTAAATCAATAATTAAACAAGATATTATCCAACAAATATACAATTGCTTGAACATAAATTCCAAAAGAAGTTTCCAATGACAATCAGGGTCATAAACTAGAAATCATAACTATAAATGTGGCCTAAACACCTAATTCACTGTACTATGCACTAAGTGAAAAGTACAGTTGTGTACACTTACCATAAATGTAGATGTTCGAGTGTATTCAATGTTGCAGTCATTACATCTGGGTAATCTGCTGGCAGGTTGCACTCAGTCAGCCTGATTAACAAAGCCTTGGGTGTTGTATCAGTTGCTGTCCCTTCTTCCATGATGTCAGGTCGTCAGGGGTATAAAACATGCAGCCGATGCCATTACATCAGTTTTTCTTGCCCCAGATGTCAGGTGCCCCCCAAATGGGGAGCAAATAAAATTTAAAAACACAAAAAATATACCTCCAATCCCAAAAGCAAATACACCAGAAGGGCTTTTAAGCATAGTGTAAGAAAGTAGAGGTAAAGCCAAAGAAAAATAGGGGGCTGGAGGGAGGGTAACCAGGACTGCAACAGTGAATACACTCGAACATCTAGATTTATGGTAAGTGTACACAACTGTACTATGTTCTTCATGTTTCACTGTTGCAGTCATTACATTTGGGTAGATTCCCAAAGCAATGGTTGGGTGGATGGAGTTAAACAGCATTAGGACCAGCTATAAGGCCCTGCAGGACAGCAGTGGCAAAGCCAGCTCTGGATATAGAGAAATATGGTAAATTGCAATGTTTGGTGAACGCATGGACTGAGCTCCAGTTAGCAGCCTCTAGAATGTCCCTGGTAGGAATACCTAGATGCAGCCCTGGTGGAATGGGATCTGATCCCCTGGGGGATAGTTTTTCCATGGTGAATATAGCAAAAATGAATACAATGGCTTATCCATTTGGAAATGGTTTGCTTTGAAATAGCCTTTCCCTCTGCCCCTGCAGCAAATGCCACCAGAAGTTAAGATTTTCTTTGAGGTTTTGTTCTGCTTTAGTAAAATCTAAGTTGTCTGTGTACATCCAATGAATGCAGAATCTGCTCCCCCTTGTTCTGCAGATTGGGAGAGAAAGTTGGCAAATGAATGGCCTGAGAGCCACACTGGATACCACCTTAGACATGAAGGATGGATTGGTCCTGAGAGATACCTTGTCCACATGAAAAACGATGAAAGGCTCCACTGCCATAACAGCCTGCAATTCTGAAATCCTTCTAGCTGAAGTGACTGCTAAAAGGAAAGCTGTTTTCCAGGAGAGAAATTTTAAGTCTGTAGTAGCAACTGCCTCGAATGGAGGGAGAGTGAGCTTTTCCAATCCAAAATTGAGGTCCCAGGCAGGTGTTGGAGCTCTCCCTGGTGGTCTTAAGTTTTTGGCCCCTCTGAGATACTGCTTTAGCAAAGGATGAGAGAAGAGAGGAGGGTCTGTGTTGTAATGAGCTAAAATGGCTGAGGCATGGATTTTTATGGAAGAAAAAGACAGGCCCTTGTGAAGTATCTCAGTTAAGTATTAAAATCTGAGAAATGTTGGGCACTGCTGTGCTTATACCTTGAGATTGATTCCAGGCAGAGAATCTTTTCCATTTGTCAGCATGAGATTTTCTAGTACTAGGCCTTCCCCCCTCCAAAATGATATCCATCACAGGTTTGCTGAGGGATGCTAAGGGTGAATTTAGGTGATTAGCCACGCTGCAAGATTCAAAGTTTGGAGCTGAGTGTGCAGAATTTGGTTGTTCTGCTGAGACAGTAAGTAAGGTGTTTGAGGCAGGTGCCACGGTGGAAGGTGTGACACATTGCGCAGGAGTGGGTACTAGTGTTGGTGAGGCAAGTCTGGAGCAATCAAAATCATTTTTGGTTTGTCCTGTTTGACTTTTAGTAGAACTTTGGAGAGCAGAGGCAGAGGTGGAAAGGCATAGACTGATAGTTTTTTCCATCTGAAGGATAGAGCATCCACTTTCCAGGCTGTTTTGTGATGAGTTCTTGTGCAAAATATGTCCAACTGATAGTTCTGAGGTGAGGCAAAGAGATCTATGTCTGGGCCCCCCCATTTGTATGTCAACATGTTGGAAATCTGTGGTACCAGTTTCCATTCGTGTGGGTCCATGAGATTTTTGCTTAGTTCGTCTGCCAGAGTATTCATCTTTCCTGGCAGAAAATGAGCTTGTAGTTGCACTTGATAGGTCAAGGCCATGTTCCACAATGCCATGGCTAGTCTGGAAAGGGGGTAGGAGTGTGTACCCCCCTGCTTGTTTATGTACCACATAACTGTGGTGTTGTCTGCCTTTATCATTAAGATACCTGGAAGAAGGTAGTCCTTGAAGGCTGTCAGAGCATTCTGTACAGCTAACATTTCTTTTTGATTGATATGAAGGTGCATTTGATTTGGGCTCCATTTGCCCTGAATGCACTTCCCTGCCAGATGTGCCCCCAAGCATAGTCTGATGCATCTGTAGTTAGGGTTTGGGTGGCAGGGAGTGGCATGAATGGCAGCCCCTTGTTTTGTTGACAGGCCTCTGCCCACCATAGGAACTCTAGTTGCAGGCAAGGTATGATAGGAATCATTGTTTCCAGACTGTGACAATGCTGACTCCATAGACTTTTTAAGTACCATTGAAGTTTCCTCATATGCAGTCTTGCATATGGAATTAGAAGAAAGCAGGAGGCCATGGACCCCAAGGCTTGCAGTATTTGCCTTGCAGAATGCAGGGTTTTTGTGTCCACCTGTTTGAAGTAAGTCACCAAATAAATTTGCTTCTCTGGCATAAGGAAAGCCATCTGGGCAGTTGTATTCAAGCTTGCACCCAGGAATGTAATTTTTTGAGAGGGTACCAGTTGAGATTTCTTTTCATTTATAGTGTACACTAGACAAGTTAGAACCCTTTTTACAAATGCCAGATGGTTTAGAAGAGTGTCCTTGTTTTCTGCCTGAATTAGATAATCGTCCAGGTAGAGATATATTTGAATATTTCTTTGCCCGCAAAATGCAATTACTGGAGCCAGGCACCTTGTAAAGACCCTGGGCACAGTAGATAAGCCAAAGGGCAGTGCAGAGAACTGGTAATGCAAATAGCCTGCTTTGAAGCAGAGGTATCTTCTGCAAGACTCCCTGATTGGAATATGCAGGTAAGCATCTTTTAAATCTAGAGTTGCCAACCAGGCATCTTTGCCTAGCATAGGAAGTAACTGGCGAAGAGTCAGCATCTTGAATTTTGGAATGTCCAGAAAGGTGTTTAGAGTAGATAAGTCCAGGATTGGATGCCATGATTTGTCTTTTCTGGGTACCAGGAAAAGTCTTGAATAGAAACCTTGTCCGTTTTCCTCTTCTGGTACTGGTTGAATAGCCCCCATGCTCATGAGGGAATGTACTTCTTTCTGGGCCTCTGCCCACTGACTTGGGGGCAGGTCTGGCAATCCGTTTGGAATTGGCAATGTATGGAAATGAAATCTGTATCCCTGGGATACTATATTTAAAACCCATTTGTCCTGGGTTATAAGTTGCCAGTTTTTTGCATGAAGAGCCAGTTTTCCCCCCAAAGGGGCGGCTAAAAGGTAAGTGCTTGGTGAGTGTAAAGGGAAGTCACTGAAACTGCTTACCATAGGGAGGTGTCTTGTTGTTTCCAGATTTGGAAGAGGAGGCACCCCATTGTTTTGTTCTGAAAGTCCCTTGTGACTGAAACCTGGAGCCTTTGGAATGTCTGGGTTTGACTTGAGTGGCTCTTGAAGGAACTGGAAAGAATCATTTCTTAGTAGGCCAGTGTCTACTAAATCTTGGAGGTTGCACCTGTAAGAAATCTTTCACAGGAATGGGGTGGAGCCTGAATGGCTAACTGGTAGCAGCATTTTTTTAGAGCTCCACAAAACTTGTTCAAATAACAGGAAAATAATGAATTTCATCGAACAAAAATATCCAACTGTTATTGATAAACTTATGAACTAATAGTGTACTAACTTTGAAAGCTTTTCGTCAATATTTTCCTGTCAAATTAATCTGGATACTACTATAGCCACTTGGAAATGAGTAACTCAAAGAACTCACCCTCTGAAACAGCTTGAAGAAAGAAATCCAATTGATGTCCTCTGTACTGCAGGAGCTGTCATTGAAAATGGATAATTTTAAGGACAACCTTGAAATTCTAAAAGAGAACTACCAAAAACAAACAGATGTCTTTAAAGAATTATTACAGCAGCAACAAACAAAAATAATGGACATTGAAACATCTCTCTCTGACATAGATGGAAGGTTGAAGGAAGAAGAGAACCAAAGTGAATTTCTCTTACCACAAAGTAACTGGTTAATCAACAAGATAGATGATTTAGAAAACAGAGACAGGCACACAAATATTAGACTATTTGGTCTTCCGGAGAAAGTTGAGGGTGAGGACATCATCTTATTTTTAAATTCTTGGTTGCTGGAAATCTTAGACCTAAAAGAAGGACTGTCAAATGGCATAAAAAGGGCTCATCGAGCCATAGGAAAACCTGTATCATCATCTCCTGATACTTCTCCTAGATCCATTGTAGTAAAGTTTTTATCATACCTTGATAAAGAACTTATACTGAAGTCAATATGGAGGAAAAATCCTTTAAAGTATAAGCAACACCAAATAAGATTCCATAATGACTATTCAACTGGAGTAGTGGGCTTAAGGAAGAAAGCATGGCCACTTGTAAAATTTCTGAAACAAAACAAAATCAAAGCTCAACTTGCATACCCTGCAAATATCAAGATTTTTTACTCAAATGAAATGAGAACCTTCGACAACATAGAAGAGGCATCTTCCTTTATCAAGAATAATAATATAATCACAATTCCAGAAGAAATGGACTGGTCAACATCTAGTTCATTGAAAAGATCCCAAGAAAAAAAATTCCTGGACTGCTGTAAAAAAGAAGAAACAAAGAACTGAAATAAAAAATACAACAAGCTTAAATACTGTCAAAGAATCTACTAAAAAATTAAATATACACTAAAAGGACTGAAACTAAAATGTATGTACATTTATTTATTTTAGTTGTTTATTAATCATAATCTAATTTATTATTCTCTTGCTTTCTTTTATAGTATAGTGATGTTTCTAACTCTACTTATCATAAAATGAAACTGCTTATATCAATTAATTAGCACAAAACATCCACAACTATAAAAATTATATCTCTTAAAGAACTCATTTTCAATCAAATTGACAGTCTTGATGGGATAGAATCATAAACAGGAAGTAGAGAGGGGAAAGAAAGGAACAGTGAATGATTTGAATGTTTCCATCAAGAAATATTGACATATAATACATATAGGTATTTATAACCATTAGGTTTCATGTAAATATAAAATGTCAGACAAAAACTGTTATCATTAATAAAAGATATAAATATAGTAGCTATATAATTGTTCGGGATGATGACAGGAGGTTAATACTGTAAGCGCGAACACTGAATGAAGAGTTATTATTTTTTTTTACTTTCCCTTGATGTCGAACACTTTATTGCTTCAGTTTAAAGCATCATTTCCTTTTTTTTTTTTCAAAAACGAATTATCTGACGAGAATGTGGAAAAATGTCGGCTGTCTACAAGAAGCCGCGAGCTCATATAACTGTCAAATACACTTGCGAACACACAAACAGCATTCTTGTAGTCACTCAACATCATAGTAGTCTTAATAGCTTGTGCTTAAGCTCTGCTAGGGTATGGTGATGCAAAAAGAATGAAAGCGAACAGAATTGAGTGTAGAGCCGCTAAGGGGAAAAGAAAAAATATATATATATTACGAGTGAAATCTGTCTTTTTCAGACTATAACAATTGTAGAATGCAATGTGAAAAGAGATCTTGGTGCTTTTCCTTTAGCGGAGCGGCACTTGGGATGGGCGATTGATGCAGACTCAGTACTTAATGGTTTTCCTGCTTTTGATTTGTGTTACTACTCACATGGGACCGCACCAGTAACAATGCCAGAGGGAAGGGATGAGCAAAAGTAGAAAGGAAAAAAAAAAAGCAGCACTCACATCAGATGAAGTGTATATATTGGCAGCAGCCCTGTTAAGGCTTTCTGACCATCTTCATTCACCCTTCTTAACGTAGGTTACTATTTGACAATGTCATTTGCCCTCATTGTCAGTGTATGCACCCTGACAGATATATACATGTTAGGAAATTCACCATAGTGCAATGATGACCACAGGGTAAAACTTAATGGAGGATGGTTGGCAATGGGCTAGCATCATCCGCACCTTTTCCTGCTGCCTCGTAGAAGAGATCCAACATGTTGCTAGAAAATTACAATGGATTGCATACATAACATTCTTGAAATTTTTTAGGCATACTTCGATCCAATATTCACATATTTGTCAAGCAGTATAAACTGTCAAGAATGTCTTCCTGTTTGCCAAACTTAAAGAAAGTATGACACAGCAAGCTGTCATTTAGCTCTAAATCAATATAGACTGTTTAGTGTGAAAATGGAAAGTTTTGAGTTAGTTTATAAATAGTGGTCAGATTAAACAGAAATTGTATAGTCTAAAAGCATCTGTATGAATTTCAGTCAAATTATGGTACTTTTACTCTAAGAATCTTATTTATCATTCATGATGAAGAAAGTACATTTATAAAAGGTATAACACTTTCACAATAATCATCAATAGTGATCAGCAAAACCACTGTTTTCTGGTAATGCTACATAGCATTTGTGCTTGATCAGATATATAGTATAGGAGGGCAATGGAAGTAATGCATTAGTACATTATATTTTACCATTACATGCATACATTGACCGCTCATTTTGAGTACTACCCCATTAACTGAAAATATGTAATAATAGACAAGCCCAAACAATAGGAAGAAATAAGTTTATTTAGTTTAAGAAAATACAGTAAAATAACTCTGTAAGAGTTATAGAAACTCAGTTAAAGGGAAGGATAAATAAATAAGTGGATATAGTCTTTCAACTAACCTTGAATGAGAATGTAAGCACTGTGAACTACAAGGCTAGATAACAGTTTGAAAAAGTGATGTGAGGAATGCTCTGTTAGAATTTATCATTGTTATAGAGTCTATTAAAGTAAGATAGGGAACTGTCCTTCACAGAGATATGTCATGACAAGTTTACACACATTGAGTTTCCTAGTATTCTAAGACATGGTGGTGCTGCGGTAGCATTGTCGTCTCACAGTAAGATGCTGTCCGGTTTGATTCTCAGCTAGAGCATCTTCTGCATGGAGACATGCGTGAATGGGCGTACCTTTGTTGAAGTGTTGTGCATCAGGGCTGGTAACTCGGAGCATAAAAATCAACTACCAATCATTAGCGGACCGGAGTTCCGCTGTGGCGACCCCTAACTGGGAAAAGCTGAAAGACACAAACAAACAAATTAAGACATTTCTTACAAAATAAAATTTTCATTCTTACAGTTACTTCTATAATATTAGGTGATGCCTCAAGACAGTGTAGTCTCTGCACCTAAGCTTCTGTGAAAAGAAAGCACTAGTTAGGATTTGTAAATAGAATCTGTAGACAATGGTCACATGTGTGCCAGAGTGATCAGACGGGAGATAAAATATTCAAGTACAATGACATCAAGACACTTAGAGGTATTTTGTTAAATATTTTAAATAGACGCAAATCCATAATGACATATAAGAGACTTTCATCACTGACTATCTACTAACATCCGTTACTAAATTTGATTTTCATATCCATATGGTTTCATTACTCCCCCCAAGATTTGCAAGTCGGATGGGGAGGTGGCTGAGCAGATGAGAGTGGAATCATCTGTGCATTGAATGCAGGTGGCTTTAGGGATAGCAGTGCGGAGGTTGTTGATAAAAACAGAGAAGAGTATTGGACCTAGTATGGACCCTTGAGGGACACCAAGTGTGAGAGGTAACTGGCTGGAGAGTTTGCCCTGTTGATAGTACCGCCTGCTGTCTACCAGTCAGGTAGGACTGGAACCACTTGACAGCAGGCTTGTTGAGGGAAATAGATTTTAGTGAAAGAATGAGAAGTTCATGAGTGACCATGTCAAAGGCTTTTGATAGGTCAAGAAATTAATAATTAAGTCAATAATTAAACAAGGTATTATCCAAGAAATATACAATTGCTTGAACATAAATTCCAAAAGAAGTATCCATTGACAATCAGGGTCATAAACTAGAAATCAGAACTAAAAATGTGGCCTAAACACCTGATTCACTGTACTATGCACTAAGTGAAAAGTACAGTTGTGTACACTTACCATAAATGTAGATGTTCAAGTGTATTCACTATTGCAGTCATTACATTTGGGTAATCTGCTGGCAGGTTGCACTCAGTCAGCCTGATTAACAAAGCCTTGGGTGTTGTATCAGTTGCTGTCCCTTCTTCCATGATGTCAGGTCGCCAGGGGTATAAAACATGCAGCCGATGCCATTACATCAGTTTTTCTTGCCCCAGATGTCAGGTGCCCCCCAAATGGGGAGCAAATAAAATTTAAAAACACAAAAAATATACCTCCAATCCCAAAAGCAAATACACCAGAAGGGCTTTTAAGCATAGTGAAAGAAAGTAGAGGTAAAGCCAAAGAAAAATAGGGGGCTGGAGGGAGGGTAACCAGGACTGCAACAGTGAATACACTCGAACATCTAGATTTATGGTAAGTGTACACAACTGTACTATGTTCTTCATGTTTCACTGTTGCAGTCATTACATTTGGGTAGATTCCCAAAGCAATGGTTGGGTGGATGGAGTTAAACAGCATTAGGACCAGCTATAAGGCCCTGCAGGACAGCAGTGGCAAAGCCAGCTCTGGATATAGAGAAATATGGTAAATTGCAATGTTTGGTGAACGCATGGACTGAGCTCCAGTTAGCAGCCTCTAGAATGTCCCTGGTAGGAATACCTAGATGCAGCCCTGGTGGAATGGGATCTGATCCCCTGGGGGATAGTTTTTCCATGGTGAATATAGCAAAAATGAATACAATGGCTTATCCATTTGGAAATGGTTTGCTTTGAAATAGCCTTTCCCTCTGCCCCTGCAGCAAATGCCACCAGAAGTTCAGATTTTCTTTGAGGTTTTGTTCTGCTTTAGTAAAATCTAAGTTGTCTGTGTACATCCAATGAATGCAGAATCTGCTCCCCCTTGTTCTGGAGATTGGGAGAGAAAGTTGGCAAATGAATGGCCTGAGAGCCACACTGGATACCACCTTAGATATGAAGGATGGATTGGTCCTGAGAGATACCTTGTCCACATGAAAAACGATGAAAGGCTCCACTGCCATAACAGCCTGCAATTCTGAAATCCTTCTAGCTGAAGTGACTGCTAAAGGAAAGCTGTTTTCCAGGAGAGAAATTTTAAGTCTGTAGTAGCAACTGCCTCGAATGGAGGGAGAGTGAGCTTTTCCAATCCAAAATTGAGGTCCCAGGCAGGTGTTGGAGCTCTCCCTGGTGGTCTTAAGTTTTTGGCCCCTCTGAGATACTGCTTTAGCAAAGGATGAGAGAAGAGAGGAGGGTCTGTGTTGTAATGAGCTAAAATGACTGAGGCATGGATTTTTATGGAAGAAAAAGACAGGCCCTTGTGAAGTATCTCAGTTAAGTATTAAAATCTGAGAAATGTTGGGCACTGCTGTGCTTATACCTTGAGATTGATTCCAGGCAGAGAATCTTTTCCATTTGTCAGCATGAGATTTTCTAGTACTAGGCCTTCCCCCCTCCAAAATGATATCCATCACAGGTTTGCTGAGGGATGCTAAGGGTGAATTTAGGTGATTAGCCACGCTGCAAGATTCAAAGTTTGGAGCTGAGTGTGCAGAATTTGGTTGTTCTGCTGAGACAGTAAGTAAGGTGTTTGAGGCAGGTGCCACGGTGGAAGGTGTGACACATTGCGCAGGAGTGGGTACTAGTGTTGGTGAGGCAAGTCTGGAGCAATCAAAATCATTTTGGTTTGTCCTGTTTGACTTTTAGTAGAACTTTGGAGAGCAGAGGCAGAGGTGGAAAGGCATAGACTGATAGTTTTTTCCATCTGAAGGATAGAGCATCCACTTTCCAGGCTGTTTTGTGATGAGTTCTTGTGCAAAATATGTCCAACTGATAGTTCTGAGGTGAGGCAAAGAGATCTATGTCTGGGCCCCCCCATTTGTATATCAACATGTTGGAAATCTGTGGTACCAGTTTCCATTCGTGTGGGTCCATGAGATTTCTGCTTAGTTCGTCTGCCAGAGTATTCATCTTTCCTGGCAGAAAATGAGCTTGTAGTTGCACTTGATAGGTCAAGGCCATGTTCCACAATGCCATGGCTAGTCTGGAAAGGGGGTAGGAGTGTGTACCCCCCTGCTTGTTTATGTACCACATAACCGTGGTGTTGTCTGCCTTTATCATTAAGATACCTGGAAGAAGGTAGTCCTTGAAGGCTGTCAGAGCATTCTGTACAGCTAACATTTCTTTTTGATTGATATGAAGGTGCATTTGATTTGGGCTCCATTTGCCCTGAATGCACTTCCCTGCCAGATGTGCCCCCAAGCATAGTCTGATGCATCTGTAGTTAGGGTTTGGGTGGCAGGGAGTGGCATGAATGGCAGCCCCTTGTTTTGTTGGCAGGCCTCTGCCCACCATAGGAACTCTAGTTGCAGGCAAGGTATGATAGGAATCATTGTTTCCAGACTGTGACAATGCTGACTCCATAGACTTAAGTACCATTGAAGTTTCCTCATATGCAGTCTTGCATATGGAATTAGAAGAAAGCAGGAGGCCATGGACCCCAAGGCTTGCAGTATTTGCCTTGCAGAATGCAGGGTTTTTGTGTCCACCTGTTTGAAGTAAGTCACCAAATAAATTTGCTTCTCTGGCATAAGGAAAGCCATCTGGGCAGTTGTATTCAAGCTTGCACCCAGGAATGTAATTTTTTGAGAGGGTACCAGTTGAGATTTCTTTTCATTTATAGTGTACACTAGACAAGTTAGAACCCTTTTTACAAATGCCAGATGGTTTAGAAGAGTGTCCTTGTTTTCTGCCTGAATTAGATAATCGTCCAGGTAGAGATATATTTGAATATTTCTTTGCCCGCAAAATGCAATTACTGGAGCCAGGCACCTTGTAAAGACCCTGGGCACAGTAGATAAGCCAAAGGGCAGTGCAGAGAACTGGTAATGCAAATAGCCTGCTTTGAAGCAGAGGTATCTTCTGCAAGACTCCCTGATTGGAATATGCAGGTACGCATCTTTTAAATCTAGAGTTGCCAACCAGGCATCTTTGCCTAGCATAGGAAGTAACTGGCGAAGAGTCAGCATCTTGAATTTTGGAATGTCCAGAAAGGTGTTTAGAGTAGATAAGTCCAGGATTGGATGCCATGATTTGTCTTTTCTGGGTACCAGGAAAAGTCTTGAATAGAAACCTTGTCCGTTTTCCTCTTCTGGTACTGGTTGAATAGCCCCCATGCTCATGAGGGAATGTACTTCTTTCTGGGCCTCTGCCCACTGACTTGGGGGCAGGTCTGGCAATCCGTTTGGAATTGGCAATGTATGGAAATGAAATATGTATCCCTGGGATACTATATTTAAAACCCATTTGTCCTGGGTTATAAGTTGCCAGTTTTTTGCATGAAGAGCCAGTTTTCCCCCCAAAGGGGCGGCTAAAAGGTAAGTGCTTGGTGAGTGTAAAGGGAAGTCACTGAAACTGCTTACCATAGGGAGGTGTCTTGTTGTTTCCAGATTTGGAAGAGGAGGCACCCCATTGTTTTGTTCTGAAAGTCCCTTGTGACTGAAACCTGGAGCCTTTGGAATGTCTGGGTTTGACTTGAGTGGCTCTTGAAGGAACTGGAAAGAATCATTTCTTAGTAGGCCAGTGTCTACTAAATCTTGGAGGTTGCACCTGTAAGAAATCTTTCACAGGAATGGGGTGGAGCCTGAATGGCTAACTGGTAGCAGCATTTTTTTAGAGCTCCACAAAACTTGTTCAAATAACAGGAAAATAATGAATTTCATCGAACAAAAATATCCAACTGTTATTGATAAACTTATGAACTAATAGTGTACTAACTTTGAAAGCTTTTCGTCAATATTTTCCTGTCAAATTAATCTGGATACTACTATAGCCACTTGGAAATGAGTAACTCAAAGAACTCACCCTCTGAAACAGCTTGAAGAAAGAAATCCAATTGATGTCCTCTGTACTGCAGGAGCTGTCATTGAAAATGGATAATTTTAAGGACAACCTTGAAATTCTAAAAGAGAACTACCAAAAACAAACAGATGTCTTTAAAGAATTATTACAGCAGCAACAAACAAAAATAATGGACATTGAAACATCTCTCTCTGACATAGATGGAAGGTTGAAGGAAGAAGAGAACCAAAGTGAATTTCTCTTACCACAAAATAACTGGTTAATCAACAAGATAGATGATTTAGAAAACAGAGACAGGCACACAAATATTAGACTATTTGGTCTTCCGGAGAAAGTTGAGGGTGAGGACATCATCTTATTTTTAAATTCTTGGTTGCTGGAAATCTTAGACCTAAAAGAAGGACTGTCAAATGGCATAAAAAGGGCTCATCGAGCCATAGGAAAACCTGTATCATCATCTCCTGATACTTCTCCTAGATCCATTGTAGTAAAGTTTTTATCATACCTTGATAAAGAACTTATACTGAAGTCAACATGGAGGAAAAATCCTTTAAAGTATAAGCAACACCAAATAAGATTCCATAATGACTATTCAACTGGAGTAGTGGGCTTAAGGAAGAAAGCATGGCCACTTGTAAAATTTCTGAAACAAAACAAAATCAAAGCTCAACTTGCATACCCTGCAAATATCAAGATTTTTTACTCAAATGAAATGAGAACCTTCGACAACATAGAAGAGGCATCTTCCTTTATCAAGAATAATAATATAATCACAATTCCAGAAGAAATGGACTGGTCAACATCTAGTTCATTGAAAAGATCCCAAGAAAAAAAATTCCTGGACTGCTGTAAAAAAGAAGAAACAAAGAACTGAAATAAAAAATACAACAAGCTTAAATACTGTCAAAGAATCTACTAAAAAATTAAATATACACTAAAAGGACTGAAACTAAAATGTATGTACATTTATTTATTTTAGTTGTTTATTAATCATAATCTAATTTATTATTCTCTTGCTTTCTTTTATAGTATAGTGATGTTTCTAACTCTACTTATCATAAAATGAAACTGCTTATATCAAATAATTAGCACAAAACATCCACAACTATAAAAATTATATCTCTTAAAGAACTCATTTTCAATCAAATTGACAGTCTTGATGGGATAGAATCATAAACAGGAAGTAGAGAGGGGAAAGAAAGGAACAGTGAATGATTTGAATGTTTCCATCAAGAAATATTGACATATAATACATATAGGTATTTATAACCATTAGGTTTCATGTAAATATAAAATGTCAGACAAAAAACTGTTATCATTAATAAAAGATATAAATATAGTAGCTATATAATTGTTCGGGATGATGACAGGAGGTTAATACTGTAAGCGCGAACACTGAATGAAGAGTTATTATTTTTTTTTACTTTCCCTTGATGTCGAACACTTTATTGCTTCAGTTTAAAGCATCATTTCCTTTTTTTTTTTTTTTCAAAAACGAATTATCTGACGAGAATGTGGAAAAATGTCGGCTGTCTACAAGAAGCCGCGAGCTCATATAACTGTCAAATACACTTGCGAACACACAAACAGCATTCTTGCAGCCACTCAACATCATAGTAGTCTTAATAGCTTGTGCTTAAGCTCTGCTAGGGTATGGTGATGCAAAAAGAATGAAAGCGAACAGAATTGAGTGTAGAGCCGCTAAGGGGAAAAGAAAAAATATATATATATTACGAGTGAAATCTGTCTTTTTCAGACTATAACAATTGTAGAATGCAATGTGAAAAGAGATCTTGGTGCTTTTCCTTTAGCGGAGCGGCACTTGGGATGGCGATTGATGCAGACTCAGTACTTAATGGTTTTCCTGCTTTTGATTTGTGTTACTACTCACATGGGACCGCACCAGTAACAATGCCAGAGGAAGGGATGAGCAAAAGTAGAAAGGAAAAAAAAAAAGCAGCACTCACATCAGATGAAGTGTATATATTGGCAGCAGCCCTGTTAAGGCTTTCTGACCATCTTCATTCACCCTTCTTAACGTAGGTTACTATTTGACAATGTCATTTGCCCTCATTGTCAGTGTATGCACCATGACAGATATATACATGTTAGGAAATTCACCATAGTGCAATGATGACCACAGGGTAAAACTTAATGGAGGATGGTTGGCAATGGGCTAGCATCATCCGCACCTTTTCCTGCTGCCTCGTAGAAGAGATCCAACATGTTGCTAGAAAATTACAATGGATTGCATACATAACATTCTTGAAATTTTTTAGGCATACTTCGATCCAATATTCACATATTTGTCAAGCAGTATAAACTGTCAAGAATGTCTTCCTGTTTGCCAAACTTAAAGAAAGTATGACACAGCAAGCTGTTATTTAGCTCTAAATCAATATAGACTGTTTAGTGTGAAAATGGAAAGTTTTGAGTTAGTTTATAAATAGTGGTCAGATTAAACAGAAATTGTATAGTCTAAAAGCATCTGTATGAATTTCAGTCAAATTATGGTACTTTTACTCTAAGAATCTTATTTATCATTCATGATGAAGAAAGTACATTTATAAAAGGTATAACACTTTCACAATAATCATCAATAGTGATCAGCAAAACCACAGTTTTCTGGTAATGCTACATAGCATTTGTGCTTGATCAGATATATAGTATAGGAGGGCAATGGAAGTAATGCATTAGTCCATTATATTTTACCATTACATGCATACATTGACCGCTCATTTTGAGTACTACCCCATTAACTGAAAATATGTAATAATAGACAAGCCCAAACAATAGGAAGAAATAAGTTTATTTAGTTTAAGAAAATACAGTAAAATAACTGTAAGAGTTATAGAAACTCAGTTAAAGGGAAGGATAAATAAATAAGTGGATATAGTCTTTCAACTAACCTTGAATGAGAATGTAAGCACTGTGAACTACAAGGCTAGATAACAGTTTGAAAAAGTGATGTGAGGAATGCTCTGTTAGAATTTATCATTGTTATAGAGTCTATTAAAGTAAGATAGGGAACTGTCCTTCACAGAGATATGTCATGACAAGTTTACAATGGAAATTTGCTATTACTGACACACATTGAGTTTCCTAGTATTCTAAGACATGGTGGTGCTGCGGTAGCATTGTCGTCTCACAGTAAGATGCTGTCCGGTTTGATTCTCAGCTAGAGCATCTTCTGCATGGAGACATGCGTGAATGGGCGTACCTTTGTTGAAGTGTTGTGCATCAGGGCTGGTAACTCGGAGCATAAAAATCAACTACCAATCATTAGCGGACCGGAGTTCCGCTGTGGCGACCCCTAACTGGGAAAAGCTGAAAGACACAAACAAACAAATTAAGACATTTCTTACAAAATAAAATTTTCATTCTTACAGTTACTTCTATAATATTAGGTGATGCCTCAAGACAGTGTAGTCTCTGCACCTAAGCTTCTGTGAAAAGAAAGCACTAGTTAGGATTTGTAAATAGAATCTGTAGACAATGGTCACATGTGTGCCAGAGTGATCAGACGGGAGATAAAATATTCAAGTACAATGACATCAAGACACTTAGAGGTATTTTGTTAAATATTTTAAATAGACACAAATCCATAATGACATATAAGAGACTTTCATCACTGACTATCTACTAACATCCGTACTAAATTTGATTTTCATATCCATATGGTTTCATTACTCATAGACTAATTGCTGTAAGTTGTAAACATACTTTTTTAAGACAGATAAGTAGACCTTCAACAACACAGTTATTGCTCATCAAGGCAATTCTTTCGCACCAAATCTCAAACACAAAAGAAATTCATGGATCTTTGTATCAGACCTTTTATTGCTCCACAAATTTCAAACATGAAAATATATGTCTGTATGTGTTAACCTACAAATATGCAGATAAGCACTGAAACAAACATAAATAAGTGACTACACACAAATATCCCAGAGACTTCCTATACTCTGGAACAGACTACCTATCTATGTTAAACAGAGCTCCTCATTAGCACTCTTCAAAAAAAATCTTGATGATTGGATGGGAAATGGGAAATTCACCCCAGGGATCACTTCTCTGGCTCTGCTCGACAGGGGCACAGGAAAATAATTTTCTTGGGTGGGGAAAGTCAGGGTACATTTTTTGGTTAGGCTTATATAGGCCCTAGGGCCAATAGCCTAGTACCTACCTATGAACCTATGAAAATATATGTTTATAATCTACATGGTTAGATTTGACAGTGTACACATGTACGAATACAGACATATCATTTTTAATTGATACTAGTTATATTATTTATACCTTTTATTTGGAAATTGAATTTGTATTCTGTCATGCATAGAAACACACTTACTCTCCCATAACTAAACTGCACAAAAGATAAAAAAATACAATACACCTCAGTAGGCATGAATTTTATATATTTCAATCAATAAGCATATTCTAAATAGAAAGCTTGAAGGTTCAATAGTCTTTATTGACAGAAAATTTAATCTGTCATATTTGAATGAATAAATGAAATGAGCCTTCTATAAAATTATTATAAAATGTATCTTGAACTTATAGTAAAATCTACATATTGAATTTATGATTATATGAAAAGGCAAAGGATTTCTAATATTTGCAAGAATCTAATGTGCATTATAAACTAGAGGTTGAAGTATATAATCAAATAGTCAATGAATCATTGATATAACAAGTCATTTATGAGTTTAAAATTATTTTTAAAACAATAACTAGTTTGTAGAGTTTTAACTTATGCTTACACTAACAAAAATTGTATATTCTTTTGGTGAAAAGCAATACTGCAACTGTATATGTAATACAATTTTTTGGTTTGTGGGAAAATTATAAGCATATATCATTCAATGAATCTTTTAAATTTTTATATATTTATGTAAAATAGATTTCACAACAATCAATATGTGTTTGGAAAAGAATCCATATATCATTTTATTTTAAATGATTAATTTGAACATTTGATACATACATTACCATGATAATAATTATGTCATGTACATATATAGAAAATATATAACTACAGCAGATTAAGAAATGCTCTTAAAGCTGATATCAGTCACTTTGAATGGCTAATGAAAAGAGTATATTATAAAATATATATGTATGTCTTTGCAAATTGTTCTTATACATAAAGGAGACTGAGAAAGGGAAAAGAAGATGGCATTAGAACAATTTAAGAATGGATTCAACTTCTTTGAGATGAGGATACTAAGCAATGTGATTGTAGGTTATTATATGTTCATAATAAGGAATATCTTTTTATATATATATATATATATATATATATATATATATATATATATATATATATTTAACTTATATCTAGTTTAGTGTTTCACTATGTACATAATACGTAGAATCATAAATATCATTTAATATATACTAGTCTCTAAACTCAAAGGTCTCTAATAATACAAGAATGGAGCATAAGAAAATCTGTCTATCAAATATGAGAGTTAACCTGGTAGATATTTATTTTTATCTATCAGATTAGGAATGTATATCATTCCATGTGTGATGGCGGGAAGATTGAAAGTAAGGATTATATTAATCAAAATAATTTTACTTAACTTAAATTTCACTTTTTTATTATGGCCTGAAATGAACATTAATATAAAAGTATTACAAAAGAGATTCAGTATATTTATGATACAGGAAATCAGGATAAATTTGTTCCAAATACAATACTATGAAATATACTTGAATATTACTATAACTATTTTCAAACATGAAAATCAACAAAAATATGGACTTAACATTACTTTCACTGAACGTAAATGGTTTAAATAATCCAAAAAAAGATCAAACCTACTAAAATATTTAAAATTAAACAAAGCACAAATAATATTTCTTTAAGAGACTCACTTTAAATCTGATGAAAATCACTTATGCAAACCAAATGAATATACAACAATAGCACACTCATCATATAAAACCAAAACAAGAGGAGTCAGGATACTATGGAGAAAAAATATTATTGATCCCCAAATTCTTTATAGCTATGAAGATAAAGAGGGACGTATAACACTAGTTATAATAAAATACAATAATAGAATCTGGACATTAGTGAATCTTTATTGGTTTCCAGGAATAGGAAAAGGTACAACAAAGAAACATCTAGACTTTATTAGTAAAACATATAAAGGTAGTTTGATAATAGGAGGTGACTTTAATTGTATTCTTGATAACTCTGAGACCACTAATAAAAGAAATCTACGTATAACCCCTATAGTGAAGATACTCAAAAAAAGGATTGAAAATCATAATTTAATAGATGCATTCAAATTTAAAGAGAGCAACTCACTGTTATTTTCACA
The DNA here is from genome assembly GCF_019279795.1 of Protopterus annectens. Classification (NCBI taxonomy): domain Eukaryota; kingdom Metazoa; phylum Chordata; order Ceratodontiformes; family Protopteridae; genus Protopterus; species Protopterus annectens. The sequence continues at coordinate 1,737,262,185 of NC_056729.1, read as the reverse complement.
CCAGGATCACAGATTTACAACCCAAACAAGAATAGATAAAATTTTTGTTGCACAAGACCTTGTTGAGAAGGCACTGTATGAGCACATCCTACACTAAGGCACTGTACGAGCACATCCACTCATGCATGAATCGTGCCATCCCAAATAGAACCAAAATGCTCTCATCCAAAAAAAGGAAGCCAATCTGGTGGTCCCCTGCCATAAACAAACTTTACAACAAAAGGAAGAAACTTTTGCAGAAAAGAGGAAAATCCCAGGATGCAAAAAACTCCCTTACTACCCTCAGTAAGAAACTGAGATGCCTCATAAAATCCTCCAAAGCTAGTTACGAAAATAAAATTGCCAAAGATTCCAAAGACAACCACAAAGCATTCTATAACTATGTCAAGAATCTAAATGGCAATGCTCAGATCTGCTCTGAGCTAAAACAGAATGACATTAAATATACTGATCCAAAGGATATTGCCAATATCCTGGCAGATCGATTCAGTGCCAACTTCACCCCCTCTCTCACCCCCTAAATGGCCCATCTGAATACCGGAAGATTGCCAAATTCCAGTAATAACGCCACACAGGTACAAAACGCACTCTCTAAAGCCAAGAATACAGCATCCATGGGACCAGATGACATCCCGGGCTGTGTACTACATGAACTACAATATGAACTGGCACCTCACCTAAGTGTCATGTTTAATCATAGCCTCACCTCAGGTTTCATGCCCACTGAGTGGTGCAGAGCTACAGTTATCCCAATCCACAAGGGGGGATCCACCTTGGATCCCGGAAACTACCGTCCCATCAGTCTGACAAGCCTTATCTGCAAGGCCATGGAGCGTATTATCATGGAACTTATAAACAAAGACATTGGCAACCTTCAAACACTGGACCCCACCCAGTTTGGGTTTGTGAAGGGCCGATCTTGTCTCCTGAACCTGATTGACTTCTTTGAATCAGTCTCCAGAGCCATGGACAAGGGTAAGGTGGTCCACACAGCCTATCTAGACCTTGCCAAGGCCTTTGATACCATCCCCACTCTGGAATCATAGATAAACTTACTAAGTTGGGCATTAATCCCTATGTCACCCAATGGGTTGCTAAATGGCTTACTGATAGAACCCACACTGTAAAAGTAGCCGACTCCAAATCCAGCTCCAGACAAGTGACAAGTGGAGTACCTCAGGGTTCAGTCCTGGGGCTGCTCTTGTTTGGCATCTACTTCTCTGAAGTACAGGTCAACACTAAGGGACTCTGGCTAACAAAGTTTGCAGATGACTGCAAACTGGGAGCCATTATTGAATCCCCAAATGATGTGGATACTCTACAAAAGGGCCTTACAGAAACAGATGCTTGGTGCCAGAGCCATGGGCTCAAGCTCAATGCCAAGAAATGTATTGTTATCCCCTTTGGGAAAAAAACATGTATCCATGAATTACCATATAGGTGGCAGTACACTAAACACAGAAAGTGTGATAAGAGACTTAGGGACACAGGTGGACAGTGGTCTCACCTTCGATAACCACATCGCCACAACAGTCAGGAAATCCTTCTATGTGGCACACCTCATCACAAAGGGCTTTTCATCCAGAAAAAAAGGAGGTCATTGTCCCACTGTACTCATCCCTCATTAGACCCATTATAGAATACAATGCCCCATTTGGTATGTACCTCTCAAGACATCTGCAACAACTGGAAAGGCCTCAGAAATACCTCACTAAGAGAATCACAGGCCTAAAGCAGATGCCCTACGCTGACTGCCTTAAAAAACTCCAGCTATACTCTGTTGCATATCGTCTACTCAGAGGCGATCTCTGCTTAACATACAAGGCCATGTCAAACCCAGAGCTGTTGGACATGCTACACTTAAAGAAATCCCAATCTCTCAGAGCTACACGCTCCAGAGATCTAAACCTTGTCATCACAATAAACAAAACATGCTGGAGGGATAGGTTCCTGACCCAGAGACTCCCCAGACTCTGGAATAGATTGCCCATACATGTCAAGCAGAGTGCCTCTTTGGACCTCTTCAAGAGGAACCTTGACGATTGGATGGGAGAAAGGAAATTCACCCCAGGGATCATGTCAGTCACCCTGCTAGACAGGGGTCCAGGAAAATAAATAATGTGGGAAGAAATAGCCAGGGAATTGTTATGGCTAGGCTTGTATAGGCCCTAGGGCTGATAGCCTAGTACCAACCTATGAACCTATGAACCTATGAATAGTTTCACAATAATACCATGTTCATTATCAGATCATAGATCAATCCTTATTAATATTCAGATTATAAAAATAATGTCAGAACTAATTTGCAGTCACACCAGGCAGTCAATAAATGAACAGCACATGAAATACTCCACGTCTCTTCAGACCTTGGGTCTTTAAAAGATCAAGTCCAAATAATGCGTAAATCCACTCTTAATTCTGAACACAAAGCAGCAACTTTATTGGTATATACACCAATAAAGTTGCTGCTTTGTGTTCAGAATTAAGAGTGGACTTACGCATTATTTGGACTTGATCTTTTAAAGGACCAAGGTCTGAAGAGACGTGGAGTATTTCATGTGCTGTTCATTTATTGACTGCCTGGTGTGACTGCGAATTAGTTCTGACATTATTTTTATAATCTGGCTGTTTACCTGTTCTCAGTCCTATACCAACTGGTGGTATCTTTATTTATAATTCTTATTATTATTCAAACAAACTTTAAGAAATTAATACAAATGACAAGAATTCCAGCATATATTACGAAGCTAAAAAAATTTAAACCTTGGTGACTCTCAGAAATTAAATTCTTTTTAGATACTAATCTTACTAATGAACTCAACATAGTCATGATATGGGACGCTTTAAAAGCCTATATTTATGGTAAAATTATCACATGATACAAAAATAAACTAAAAGAATGGGAATCAGAATTACTTAACATACAAAATCAAATTATAAAAATAAATAATAATAATAATTTAACAAATGTACTTACTAATAAGAAGAAGATTAATGATTTGCATGAGAAGTTCAATGAAATTTTAACACATAAAACTAATCTAGCACTAGAAAGATTAAAACTAAACTCATATGCTGTTTCTCCTAAACATATGCACAACCTGGTGATAAGAGGCAAAGTACAATCTAAAAGAAATAACATTACAACTATCATACATGAAGGAAGGAAGGAAGAATAAGAAGGTGTCAGACATAAGTGATATACTGGATGCTTTTAAATATCATTTTACGGAACATTATAATAAGGAAGGAAATCAAACAAAAATCTTTAATTTAGATTTAAAACCCGAACTGATTAAAACAATTCCAGAAAATCTAAAATTAGAGCTTCAAAAACAAATTACTTATAAAGAAATTTCAGAGAAAACTAAAGAAAGCAAAAATAATAAAGCTCCAAGAATGGATGGTATAGGAGCTGCATTTTGATGTATTGTTATTTTCTTTTACTATAGGAGTAATTAATGAGTATCTCCAAGATGGTGGAATGCTATTGTGTGTTTGTATTTCTATTAAAGTTTTTTGGAAGACTGAGATTATGGATGATGGAAAGATTTTGTATATGTCGGCTATGATGCCATCCATTCCTGGAGCTTTATTATTTTTGCTTTCTTTAGTTTTCTCTGCATTGCTCAACAATGATTATAAAATATTTATGGCTATTTTAGTCAATAGAATTAAGAAATCTATGACAAAAATTATAAATGAAGGTCAAACAGGGTTTATACATAACAGGCATGATAATATACAAAGAATATGAACTATTATTGACTATTTAAATAGAGAAAAACAAGAAGCCTTAATAATTACATTGGATATAGAGAAAGCATTTCACTCCTTAAACTGGAATTTCTTGTTTAAGATATTAGAGTATTATGAGTTTCTTAGCTCCTTCATCTCATTAAGAACATATATAAAAACAATTTAGCATATGTAAAATTAGGACCTTTCACCTCTGAATCAATAACATTGACAAAAGGCACAAAACAAGGTTGTCCCATGTCTCCCATATTATTTGCATTAGCCATTGAAATACTTGCTATCTCAATATGAAATAATCCCAAAATAGAGAGTATAAACTTATATAATCGATTGTTGTTATGTCTTTCGGCTTTTCCCGGTTATAATTCAAAAATATTGTTATTTACAGATGATATACTTCTTACCATAACAATTTCTAAGAATTCATTAAAAGAATTAGATATACAAGTTGAAAAATTCTGAATGAGAACCGGATAAAGAAACTTAAAACTTGGAACACCCAGCAATAAACTTGTATCCAATACAAGTTTATTGCTGGGTGTTACAAGTTGAAAAATTGTATTCGATTTCAGGACTACATTTTAACAAAATGAAATCAAATTTTATGATATTGAATAAAAAAATGATTTTCAAATAGAGGATAATCATATAATTGGTAAACAAACTCTCACTTTAAACTATCTAGGTATAACATTGAGTACAACATTAGAAAAATATTAAACATAAATTATAGGGAAATCATAGAAACAATAAAGTCAAATATAATAAAATGGAATAAAATACATTTAACATTTGAAGACAGATTGCAAGTAATAAAAATGATATTATTCCCAAAATACTATATATAGCACAAGCCATTCCAGTAATACCAGACAAATATTTTTTAACAGAAATACATACAATATTATTAAGATTTCTCTGGCATCCTAATAAAAAGAGAATAGCTCTTACACACCACACTAGACCTTGGAAACTAGGTGGAATCAATTTCCCAGATCTTGAAACTTATATTAGAGCCTCCATTTTTAAAATAATTATAAATTGGTTAGATCCGTGCTATTCTTCAACTGGAAATCTCTCCACACTGTTATTTATTCAAATGAAAATGCCATTATAAAGAATTTAATGATAAACAATCATATTAATAAACCATGGCATATCTTATACGCTAGCCTTCAATATAATCTAACAAAACCTACTAATCTAAAATACTTAAATAATATGTATAATTCATTTAGAAGATTTGTAATTGCTAATACAGATATAAAGTAATGGCTAGAACTTTTATATCCTTTCAATGTAAAAAGAAATTTTCCAAACAAAATGCACAGGATGGTTTTCATTACTTGGGAAAAGAAACAATTAATTTCCTGGCAATATTGCATTAATGAACATAAGGTTTTGGATAGTCAACTTATAATAAAAACTTATAATCTCTCTACATCAGATTGGGTATTATTACAAAGTATATTACAATACTCACAAGATCTATGCAGAATAATTAACAATTCTTCTTTTAGAGATAGACCTACACTTATAACTCATTCATATGAAATAGTATATATTAATCAAAATTGGGAAAATTTGACATCAAAATTATATAAAATTTTAATAAATGATAGAGTTAAAATCAATCAAAAATGTTGGAATCATATAACAAAAGGTCATTCAATAAATGTATCCTTGGAAAATAAAACCAAAATACTAAATTCTGTTAAATTGACATCCAACATGCATTTCTGGAGAATTTACACATGGAAATTCCTACATAGATCTTTTTTTTACTCCAAATAGATTAAAAAATGTAACACCTCTAATAATGTTATATGCTGGAGATGTTTGCAAAATTGTAAAGCAGATTGGATACATGTTTTCCATGACTGTATTAAAGTTAAAAAAATTTGGGAAGATGTCAGCAACTTTATACAAGTTATATTTTCAGATACATTTATATTAAGTAAATCTCTAATTTTGTTAAATGTTAAAGAAAAACTAGAATTAAATAACAGCAATCTCTACTTACTTTGGAACATTATAGCAAATGCTAGAAAATGTATTACTAGAAAATGGAAGTCAAATCTGGAACCATCATTTAAAGAATTTCTGTCAATATGGAAGGAAACTGCATTGTCAGAAACCAGAGTTAAAGAACTAAGAATAGCACCAAGAAGATGGAACAGGAATCCATGGGAAAAAATACTATCACTCATCGAGACACTAAACTTGAACTGCAACTCTTAATGAAGATGAAAGAAAAAGGAACAAATGATCTCACATTAATACGATGTTACTTTGAATAGACTGATCAATATAATAATTACATTTCAGGCCATTTGTAAATATTGTATATAGTTAATATTGTTCCATTTATCAGAAAATGTATTAAGATTATTATACAATGGAATTATTTGAAAATTAATAAAAAATATTTGAGCAAAAAAAAAAAAATCTTTCACAGTTTGCATCGATTTAGCTTTATCTTCCATCTTTTTTAAAATGTCTTCAGCCTTATTACCAAAGAGACTGTCCTGTTGTAAAGGAGCATCCGACAATTTTGCTTTAACATGGTCAGGCAGATTTTGCTCTTTGCACCAAGCATGCCTTCTTAGCATAGACCCAGTTACAGCAGCCCTGCAAGAGGCCTCCAAAGAATCAAAACCACATTGCAAAGTATGTTTTCTAACTTGTTCAGCTGAATGCAATAAATCCTGTAAATCTTTGTTTTCCACACAGTCTGAAATTAACATCATTTTCTGTTTAAGCAATCCCATGATATGCTGTTGATATTTTAGCATATGAAATTGACAGTTTAAGCCCTGATTGCCAAGGTTGTAGAAGTGTAAACCTTTTTACCCCATCTATCCAGCGCCCTGGAATCTCTATCAGAAGGGGTAGGATTTTTAGCTGTAGAAGCCTTAATGCCCTCGGCGCCCTGAGAAATGGTTTCAGGATCTGCAGCAGGATTTTTTAAAAGGAATTTGTGGGAGTCAGGAACCCTGTAGTATCTGTCTGGCTTACAAGGAACTGGAGGCAGAGAATCAGGAGCCGTACTAGATTCTGAGAAAACATCATCAACAATGTCTAGAACAGAAGGTATAGCCAAAGGGCTATGCTGAGGAAGAAGAAGAAAATCCTTATGACTTTCCCAGTGGAAATGTTTCATTAAGGTATGTAATGTTTCCCCAAAAGAAAAATCCTCAGGGGGAGAAGCAGAAGGAATGGAATCTTCTGCATCAGAGTCCTCATAAGAAGGTATGGACAATTCCTGTTCATTAGAAGAGTCAGAAGAAATAGAATTCTGTTCAGAAGATTCATAATGAAAGTCTTGCCTAGGCCTCTTTGAAGGGAGAGTTGGCTACCCCTGATCAGAGTAATTAAATCTTCAGCCATTTTGATGATTTGTTTTTTAGGCATAGGGGCCTGCACATGAGGCCCAGGTGTAGGTCAAGATTTTGGCATTAGTTTTGAAGATAGAGTTGGTCTAATATACAAATCTGTAGGCCTGAAAACACACTCAGAAGCCGGTGCCTGCACAGCGGCTCCAGACCCATCCAAGGTAGAGACATTCACGGGTTCTATGATTGAAGTATCTCGCGGCATACCGGACTCCGAATGGGTCTCAGTAGAGGCCTGTGAATCAGAAGTCGTGGGTATCAGGGGCTGTGAAAGCACCTCATTGAGTACCGGCAAACTGGCGACTGGCTTAGGAGAAGCGTCGTTGGCAGTTTTGGACCTTAACGGCCTGTCTCTGTCTTTTTCTTTGCATTTTTTAGGTATTCCAGTAGTCAGATTGCTAACTGACGACATTTCTGGATAATTAAAGTGTGAGCCAAAATATTTAGAAGCAAAAATGTACCGACGTTTGATAGTGCGTTGATTAAATAAAGCACAAAACTGACAGCAAAGTATGTTATGGTCAGGGCCTAGGCAAGGAATAGGGTACAAATGAAAATCCTTATGAGATATTTGCTTCCCACAAATAATGCAATTAATAACTTTTACTGACATCGGTAAGGAGCAAGAAAAAGTTTCCCCAATGGGGTACTTAGCTTTATAGCTGAAGACTTCAGATCTGAAACTCGAAAATGAAAATGTCAGGAGTCGGCCGACTGGTACTTGCGAAATGCTTTTGCTTTGGGCACCGTGCAGCAAGAAAGACTGATGTAATGACATCCACTGCATGTTTTATACCCTTGATGACCTGACATCATGGAAGAAGGGACAGCAACCGAAGCAGGACCCAAGACTTTGTTAATCAGGCCGACTGAGGGCAACCTGCCAGCAGATTACCCAAATGTAATGACTGCAACAGTGAAACACGAAGAACATCTACACAGTACACCCGTGATCTTGGGATGCTGAAAGTCAGGACTAGGTGAAATTACTCTGGTTATGTACAAGAACATATCCAAGTTTTGAATAGGAGATCTGTTAGCAGGCATTTCACAGTATATTTGCTATTTAGACATCTAATGTTGGGGGGTAGAGAGTTCAAGGCCATAGCAAATGCATAGGAATAGATTGGCCTAAGCTATGTAAGCAATTAATAACAGTCAGTGCGGCGGTATTGAAAGATCTTAGTTGATGCATGATTTTTCTGGAAGGTGAGCATGCATGCCAGAGATGGCAGATATTTTACTTGGTTGGTATAGCAGTTGATGGGTCAGGAGAGGTTTACTGTATTTTAGTAGGTTAGAAAGTTTGAACCATCCTAGTTGTCTTAGAGGAAGGCAATTGAGTGGCTATGAGGTCTGCAACTAGGTGTTATCCAAATGAATTACTTCTGATCATTCGGTGAGTATGGAAATACTGTATGACTGCTGCAACACTGGGGAATTTTACCTGAAGGCAGATTTATGTGTGCGTGTGTGTTTGTATATTATGTGTATACATATGCATATAAATAAAAAATATATAGCAAGATGTAGATATACATGTTCATGTAGTGTTCTATAAATATATAAAATTACATAGTAACTTACAGAAATACACGTGGAAAGATATGTTTAATCAAGACAATTACCACAATCACAACTGATTTATTTCTCTGTTTCTGTGAGTATGGATAAAGAAAAATGCCTACTTGCACCATATATACAAGACTGTGCAGTTAATATATAAAGTTAGAATTATAACAGTAAATATGCACATTTAGCCTTTTTTATTTCTGTATAAATTGAGCAACATGCACACCTATCTGCTGCCCCTGAATTGGCAATATCTGCATTAATTACAATCACATTTCTGCCATGTTATTGTAAATATTGATGCAAGTAAAAGCAGTTTATAATCTTTAGTCATTTGGGGAAATGTTTCATTTTAGTACTTGTGCATACCATAACATATTTGAAACCTGGTTAATTTTGGTGTTTGTACAAATTGGAACATATTATAAAAGGATCCTTGTTGAAAATGTGGCATATTTCTCCACTTACACATCACCAATTCACAACATGATCTTTCTTTCCTTTGATGTTACATGCATAAGACATCCAGAAGCACTATTAGGACACCATGGGGGGTCATGGCTACCTGTGTCAGAACTGCCAACACATTAGTCTTTGACAAACTTGTTCTTCCTTTGTTTCAAAAATCAAATTAATTTACAAAGCAGTCACGATGTCTGCACTTGCCTTTCATAAGGAATGACTCCCATTTATTTGGATGTCACTCCCTTCCTAGTGTAAGCAAATAGTGTCATTGTTATTCAGTTGATTCTGAGTATGTCTTTTCTGCTACCCTTTGAAGTAATGAGATGTCAGCTGCTAGATATTTAGTTAGTAGTGTTATGCTTTGCTGGAAATATCTTTACATGCAACGTCTGCCATTCATTTTTATGCTTTTTACTGCATGCTTTTTACTGCCTTTTCCAGCCTAAAAAGTGAATTTCTAACTGATCTGTGCTTTGAAAAGTTTAAATTGCATTTGCCTTCTGCTTTTTTCAGTTTTTGCAATTGTTTTATATCAATTTAAGTTGTTTTTGTATTGTATAACTGTTGTAGGCTACACACTAAAGTGTGCTAGCCTGTTTATAGCATTTACAGTGTTTTCTGTGTGTCTTTCTGCTGTTTCCTGAAAAAAAAAAAAAAAAAAACCTAAACAAAAAAAAAATTCTCTTTTCCCACCTTTGCTGAACTAGATTAGTTCAGATTTCAGATTTTGCTGAATTCTGGACTATGGTATAGTTTCCTGTGTTGCCCATATCCTTACTTGGATATGAGGAAGCTTCTCTGTTCACCAGTGAGAGTGGGGAGCTTTGAGCAGCCTATCAGTCCCAGGAGGAGAGGTCTCAGCACTGAAACTAGTAGCTTATTGGCCATTTTGGGAAAATTCCAATCTCTTTCAGTTTCCCCTGCTTTAAAACCCTCATTTGCACGTTTTTGCACCAGTATACAACTCTGCACAGCTGCTCGTGGTGTCCTGCAGAGTGATACAGGCAACAGAGAGACCCAAGAGATACTTTTCCAGATTTAAGTATTTTTTCTCTGTTTTTTTTGCTCCGACTGCCTTTTTCCCACCTAAAACGTGAATTTCTAACTGATCTGTGCTTTAAAAAGTTTAAATTGCATTTGCCTTCTGCTTTTTACAGTTTTTGCACTTGTTTTATATCAATTTAAGTCGTTTTTGTATTGTATAACTATTGTAGGCTACACACTAAAGTACGCTGGCCTGTTTATAGCATTTACAGTGTTTTCTGTGTGTTTTTCTGCTGTTTCCTGAAAAAAAAACAAAAAAAAAATATTCTCTTTTCCCACCTTTGCTGAACTAGATTAGTCAAGATTTCAGGTTTTGCTGAATTCCGGACTGTGGTATAGTTTCCTGTGTTGCCAGTATCCTTACTTGGATAGCAGGAAGCTTCTCTGTTCACAAGTGAAAGTGGGGAGCTTTGAGCAGCCTATCTGTCCCTGGAGGAGTGGTCTCAGCCCTGAAACTAGTAGCTTATTGGCTGTTTTGTGTCAATTCCTATCTCTTTCAGTTTCCCTGCTTTAAAACCCGCATTTGCGTGGTTTTGCGCCAGTATAGAACTCTGCACAGCTCCTCGTGGTGTCCTGCAGAGTGATACAGGCAACAGAGAGACCCAAGAGAGACTTTTCCACTTTTAAGTATTTTTTTCACTGTTTTTTTACTCCGACTGCCTTTTCCTGCCAAAAACGTGAATTTCTAACTGATCTGTGCTTTAAAAAGTTTAAATTGCATTTGCCTTCTGCTTGTTACAGTTTTTGCACTTCTTTTATATCAATTTAAGTCATTTTTGTATTGTATAACTATTGTAGTCTGCACACTAAAGTACGCTAGCCTGTTTATAGCATTTACAGTGTTTTCTGGGTGTTTTTCTGCTCTTTCCTGAAAAAAATAAAAAAAAAAAACAAAAATAATTTCTCTTTTCCCAACTTTGCTGAACTAAATTAGTCCAGATTTCAGGTTATGCTAAATTCCAGATTGTGGTTTAGTTTCCTGTGTTGCACATATCCTTACTTAGATAGGAGGAAGCTTCTCTGTTCACCAGTGAAAGTGGGGAGCTTTGAGCAGCCTATCTGTCCCTGGAGGAGTGGTCTCAGCACTGAAACTAGTAGCTTATTGGCCGTTTTGGGTCAATTCCTATCTCTTTCAGTTTCCCCTGCTTTAAAACCCACATTTGTGCAGTTTTGCACCAGTATACAACTCAGCACAGCTCTTTGTGGTGTCCTGCAGTGTTGTACAGGCAACAGATAGACCCAAGAGAGACTTTTCCAGATGTAAGTATTTTTTCTCTGTTTTTTTGCTCCAACTGCCGTTTCCCACCTAAAACGTGAATTTCTAACTGATCTGTGCTTTAAAAAGTTTAAATTGCATTTGTCTTCTGCTTTTTACAGTTTTTGCACTTGTTTTATATCAATTAAAGTCGTTTTTGTATTGTATAACTATTGTAGGCTACGCAGTAAAGTACACTAGCCTGTTTATAGCATTTACAGTGTTTTTTGTGTGTTTTTCTGCTCTTTCCTGAAAAAAACAAAAAAAAAAAAAAATTCTCTTTTCCTGCCTTTGCTGAACTAGATTAGTCCAGATTTCAGGTTTTGCTGAATTCCGGATGGTGGTATAGTTTCCTGTGTTGCCTGTATCCTTACTTGGATAGGAGGAAGCTTCTCTGTTCACCAGTAAGAGTGGGGAGCTTTGGCAGCCTATCCGTCCCTGGAGGAGTGGTCTCAGCCCTGAAACTAGTAGCTTATAAGCCGTTTTGGGTCAATTCCTATCTCTTTCAGTTTCCCTGCTTTAAAACACACATTTGTGTGGTTTTGCACCAGTATACAACTCAGCATAGCTCTTTGTGGTGTCCTGCAGAGTGATACAGGCAACAGATAGACCCATGAGAGACTTTTCCAGATTTAAGTATTTTTTCTCTGTTTTTTTGCTCCAACTGCCGTTTCCCACCTAAAACGTGAATTTCTAACTGATCTGTGCTTTAAAAAGTTTAAATTGCATTTGCCTTCTGCTTTTTACAGTTTTTGCACTTGTTTTATATCAATTAAAGTCATTTTTGTATTGTATAACTATTGTAGGCTACGCACTAAAGTACACTAGCCTGTTTATAGCATTTACAGTGTTTTTTGTGTGTTTTTCTGCTCTTTCCTGAAAAAAACAAAAAAAAAAAAAAATTCTCTTTTCCTGCCTTTGCTGAACTAGATTAGTCCAGATTTCAGGTTTTGCTGAATTCCGGACTGTGGTATAGTTTCCTGTGTTGCCCATATCCTTACTTGGACAGGAGGAAGCTTCTCTGTTCACCAGTGAGAGTGGGGAGCTTTGAGCAGCCTATCTGTCCCTGGAAGAGTGGTCTCAGCCCTGAAACTAGTAGCTTATTGGCCATTTTGGGTCAATTTCTATCTCTTTCAGTTTCCCTGCTTTAAAACCTGCAGTTACGTGGTTTTGCGCCAGTATACAACTCTGCACAGCTCCTCATGGTGTCCTGCAGATTGATATAGGCAACAGAGAGACCAAAGAGAGACTTTTCCAGATTTAAGTATTTTTTTCTCTGTTTTTTTGCTCTGACTGCCTTTTCCTGCCTAAAACATGAATTTGTAAATGATCTTCGCTTTAAAAAGTTTAAATTGCATTTGCCTTCTGCTTTTTACAGTTTTTGCACTTATTTTATATCAATTTAAGTTGTTTTTGTATTGTATAACTATTGTAGGCTATCCACTAAAGTACGCTAGCCTGCTTATAGCATTTACAGTGTTTTCTGTTTGTTTTTCTGCAGTTTCCTGAAAAAAAAAAATTCTGTTTTCCCACCTTTGCTGAACTAGATTAGTCCAGATTTCAGGTTTTGCTGAATTCCGGACTGTGGTATAGTTTCCTGTGTTGCCCATATCCTTACTTGGATAGGAGGAAGCTTCTCTGTTCAACAGTGAGAGTGGGGAGCTTTGAGCAGCCTATCTGTCCCTGGAGGAGTGGTCTCAGCCCTGAAACTAGTACCTTATTGGCCGTTTTGGGTCATTTCCTATCTCTTTCAGTTTCCCTGCTTTAAAACCTGCAGTTACTTGGTTTTGCGCCAGTATACAACTCTGCACAGCTCCTCGTGGTGTCTTGCAGAGTGATATAGGCAACAGAGAGACCCAAGAGAGACTTTTCCAGATTTTAGTATTTTTTTCTCTGTTTTTTTGCTCTGACTGTCTTTTCCTGCCTAAAACATGAATTTCTAACTGATCTGTGCTTTAAAAAGTTTAAATTGCATTTGCCTTCTGCTTTTTACAGTTTTTGCACTTGTTTTATATCAATTTAAGTCATTTTTGTACTGTATAACTATTGTAGGCTACCCACTAAAGTACACTAGCCTGCTTATAGCATTTACAGTGTTTTCTGTTTGTTTTTCTGCAGTTTCGTGAAAAAAAAATTCTGTTTTCCCGTCTTTGCTGAACTAGATTAGTCCAGATTTCAGGTTTTGCTGAATTCCGGACTGTGGTATAGTTTCCTGTGTTGCCCATATCCTTACTTGGATAGGAGGAAGCTTCTCTGTTCACCAGTGAGAGTGTGGAGCTTTGAGCAGCCTATCTGTCCCTGGAGGAGTGGTCTCAGCCCTGAAACTAGTAGCTTATTGGACGTTTTGGGTCAATTCCTATCTCTTTCAGTTTCCCTGCTTTAAAACCACATTTGCATGGTTTTGCACCAGTATACAACTCTGCACAGCTCCTTGTGGTGTCCTGCAGAGTGTTACAGGCAACAGAGAGACCCAAAAGAGACTTTTTCAGATTTAAGTATTTTTTTCTCTGTTTTTTTGCTCCGACTGCCTTTTCCCACCTAAAACATGATATTCTAACTGATCTGTGCTTCAAAAAGTTTAAATTGCATTTGCCTACTGCTTTTTAAAGTTTTTGCACTTGTTTTATATCAATTTAAGTCGTTTTGTATTGTATAACAATTGTTGGCTACACACTAAAGTACGCTAGCCTGTTTATAGCATTTACAGTGTTTATGTGTGTTTTTGTGCTCTTTCCTGAAAAAAAAAAAAAAAAACAAATAAAATATTCTCTTTTCCCACCTTTGCTGAACTAGATTAGTCCAGATTTCTGGTTTTGCTGAATTCCGGACTGTGGTATAGTTTCCTGTGTTGCCCATATCCTTACTTGGATAGGAGGAAGCTTCTCTGTTCACCAGTGAGAGTGGGGAGCTTTGAGCTGCCTATCTGTCCCTGGAGAATTGGTCTCAGCCCTGAAACTAGTAGTTATTGGCCGTTTTGGGTCAATTCCTATCTCGTTCAGTTTCTCTGCTTTAAAACCTGCATTTGTGTGGTTTTGCACCAGTATACAACTCTGCACAGCTCCTCGTGGTGTCCTGCAGTGTTGTACAGGCAACAGAGAGACCCAAGAGAGACTTTTCCAGATTTAAGTATTTTTTTCTCAGTTTTTTTTGCTCCGACTGCCTTTTCTCGCCTAAAACGTTAATTTCTAACTGACCTGTGCTTTAAAACGTTTAAATTGCATTTGCCGTCTGCTTTTTACAGTTTTTGCACTTGTTTTATATCAATTTAAGTTGTTTTTGTATTGTATAACTATGGTAGGCTACACACTAAAGTACGCTAGCCTGTTTATAGCATTTACAATGTTTTCTGTGTGTTTTTCTGCTGTTTCCTGAAAAAAAAATATATATATATATATATATATATATATATATATATATATATATATATATATATATATATATATATATATTCTCTTTTCCCGCCTTTGCTGAACTAGATTAGTCCAGATTTCAGGTTTTGCTGAATTGCGGACTGTGGTATAGTTTCCTGGGTTGCCCATATCCTTACTTGGATAGGAGGAAGCTTCTCTGTTCAACAGTGAGAGTGGGGAGCTTTGAGCAGCCTATCTGTCCCTGGAGGAGTGGTCTCAGCCCTGAAACTAGTACCTTATTGGCCGTTTTGGGTCATTTCCTATCTCTTTCAGTTTCCCTGCTTTAAAACCTACATTTGAGTGGATTGCACCAGTATACAACTCTGCACAGCTCTTCGTGGTGACCTGCAGAGTGATACAGGCAACAGAGAGACACAAGAGAGACTTTTCCAGATTTAAGTATTTTTTTCTCTGTTTTTTTGCTCCGACTGCCTTTTCCCACCTAAAACGTGAATTTCTAACTGATCTGTGCTTTAAAAAGTTTAAATTGCATTTGCCTACTGCTTTTTACAGTTTTTGCACTTGTTTTATATCAATTTAAGTCGTTTTTGTATTGTACAACTATTGTGGGCTACACACTAAAGTACGCTTGCCTGTTTATAGCATTTACAGTGTTTTCTGTGGGTTTTTCTGCTGTTTCCTGAAAAAAACAAACACAAAATTCTTTTTCCGCCTTTGGCCTGA